>NC_060064.1:25099888-25405326 GCF_020283565.1 Trifolium pratense | reverse complement strand
ACGCGTCTGTCTGGCCCGCTAGTTATAATAATTAGGTTTTTCTAATTTATCTTTTCATAATTTTGAGATATTTATCTATCAATCAATAAAATAAAAAACTATATGAAATAAGAGTTTGTTACAAATTAGTTGTGGGTACCACATATAAATTTACTTATATGACTTGTTTTCGTTATTTGTTGGATAAGTACCCTAAATTATTAAGGGGTAGAGTAGGTGTCACTTATAATTAAGGACAAGACTTATATGCATTTCTTTAGATGCAGTTTTTGCTGTTCCTCTCACAAAAAGGTAGTTATTTATATTTTTTTTAATTAAAAAAAGAAAAAGAAAATTGTTTTTAAATAAAAATAACTTCCCCCATGTATCTAGCACAGTAAGAACTGTGTATATAGAACTGTACATAAGTTTGGTCCTATAATTAATTGTCTTGTTCAACATAAAAATTACATGTGTCATTCTCATGTTTCTTCTCTATGAACAAGTTTACAAGTGTCATTCTTTTAGTAATTTAAGACGGTTTCTCTTTAGCCCCATGTTTCTTTCATGGGTGCTGTTAACATGTACATATAGGGCACATGTTAAAGTTTCTATAATTAGAAATTTGCATTTAATATTATAAACGAATTTAATGCTTAAAAATATAATACACATGTTTCGAGAAAATATTTCTATATTTGTATTCTTAACATGTGCCTTAGGTGCACATGTTAACATTTGTCTTCTTTTATACCTCCAAAAAAATCTAATTTTGCCCTTGATAAAAACTTCGTTTCGCATAAACTGAAGTTTATTCTAGTTCAAATTCATGAAAAATTTGGTTAACAGAAACCGAATTTTTTTTCAAGGCAAACAAAATTTGGTTCGCAGAAACCGAAGTTTTTATTGAAGGGCAAAAAAGTTAAATCCAAGGGGAGGAAAAGAAACACGGGGGGCTTAAAGAGAAGTCATTGTAATTTAATCCAATGTAGTGTCTTTTATTATAATTAATTGTCTCGCTCAAAACAAAAATGTAGACACTACGGTATATATATATATATATATATATATATATATATATATATATATATATAGAATGTATATTATGAGAATGATAAAGATATATGAGAATATGAGAATGAAATAATAGTCATTGGATCAAAAATGGATGGGTAAGATTAAAAAACCTCATTATGTGCCTCTCTTACTCTATTACTATTTCTTTTATACTCATTTATATATATATATATATATATATATATATATAATAATTACCTGGGGTAAGGGCTATAGCTTGTTTCCAATATTCAGAAGCTTTATCAAACCAAGATTCTGCAATTTCAGAATCTCCCTGTCGAATGGCCTGTTCTCCGCGGTCGGAATAGGTGAGTCAATTCCTTCCCTTAGAACCGTACTTGAGAGTTTCCTGACTCATACGGCTCACCAGTCAATTCTCTTGATCTTCCATTTTTTCTGGAGTTAACAAGAAGAAAAGATATTAATTACATGAGTTTCAAACTTGAATTTGGATTAATCATTTTATTTAATCCTTTGTTTTTAGTTTTATCTTTTATCCTACCTTCCGAAGAATAAAGCCTCGACATTAACACTAACGCTCTTATTCGAATTTTATGAATGAAAGGTAACTATCTCGATTTCATATATCATATATACTTTTATATATATATGATATATCCATTTCTATAGAATCCTTGAGAAAGACTTTTCTTATGAAGAAAAGACTTACTATCTTTGGGATCTGATACTACACCGCTATATATATATATATATATATATATATATATATATATATATATATATATATATATATATATATATATATATATATATATATATATATATATATATATATATATATATATATATATATATATATATATATATATATATATATATATATATATATATATATATATATATATATATATATATATATATATATATATATATATATATATATATCAGTATACCATTGAAGTGGACAATTTATTGAGTTTATGTATCTATTATAACAAAACATTAAATATATCATCTATACATATATATAAAGAGGATACAAAAAAAATTGATATGGACTTTTCATAATACCTTTAATATCCTTGATTTTTTTTCTGAGCAGAAAAATTCTTTTATTAACAAACTCACCCTAACAAAAGACATATCTTTTTTATTTATTTTTTTACATAAATTTACATAATAGACACAGACAGACGCGATCTGGCCGCTAGTGTATCATAAACTTCATTTGAATTACATAAAGAAGAATATAAATGCTAAATATAATGAGATATATACTAAATAAAAAGAAGATAAACTTCAACAAAAAAAAGAAGATAAATTTAAATATATAGTTTGTTGAGAGAGATATATGATAATGCTAAATATAAAGAAGAAAATAATCTGTTTGAAAGAAACAAATACTTATTGAGATATTTATGCGAAATTAAATTATCATTTAAAAAAATAAAAAATTAAGAATAAATGTGGAGTTAACATCTATATCTATATATAATGAGGATACAAATATTTTTTGTGTGGATTTTTCATAATACCAGCAATATCCTTAATTTTTTTTTAGCAACAAAAATTTTTTATTAACAAACTCACCTTGAGGTAGTCCCTTGGAACCTTCGCAATAGATGGGGTAATTGTTTATCCCTTGATCTGAATATATATTACTCACATATCTATCGCGAGGGTAATACTTGTGCGGATAAGTTGACAAATATGGGCCATTCAGGTCATCACTTTACGTGGTTTGACAACATCCCCGTGTGTATTAAGGATGACTTTTTAAGGGATAAACTAGGTCTCCCTTGTTATCGATTCTCTTAGCTTTCAACGTCTCTTCTTTGGGGTAAAGGTCCCCCCTTGTATATATCTTTTTTATTTTATATATATTATATATGAGCTATAGACATGGGATGGGGGGAGTTGGGGTGTCAACATAGTTGGGATGAGCTTAGTGTGTCCACACATGCTTTGGAATTTATGTGCACCATCATCATGTCCATCTTCAACTTCTTCTTGTTCATGTATTTGCAGCAGTCCCCCAACACAAAATGTTCTAACAATTTTTAGGTTCGATTCGCCCTCACCAGTTTATGTAAACCGGATGCAAATGGGTTTATCGGCGAATCCCCTTCAGGATACATTGGAAACCTTGACATGAATTGTACATACATATCAAGCATATCGATCAATGAAATTTTTTACAGAAATAAAGTTTCTTCAACTACTCTTGTGCACTATAGAAATGAATAAATGACTTAGATATTTTAGGCAGAATTTCTGACTCATGGGAACATGATTTTCTGCTTCCCAAGTGTCTCTATTTATAGAGAAACTTATGTCAAATGAGGAAGGAATACAACCTTTGAAAAGCTTTCAAAAAAATTAATTTGAATTTCAAATTAACCATCGCAACCTTTCAAATATATTTTGGAAAATCTCTAACAGGATGTCCATCCTTCTCCTGGATGTTTAAACGCTCTTAATTCAGTTAAAAAAAAACAAACAAACTCACCATAACATAATGCATGTCCTTTTTTTTAGCAGTAAAATTTTTTTATTAACAAACTCACTATAACATAAGACATGCCTTTTTTATTTTTATCGACATAAATTTACATAATAGACACACAGACAATGCAGGTAACGGGTACGGGTATGGGTACTTAGGTACCCATAGGGTTGGGAACAGGCCAGACCATGCTTTGATAGGCCTGAGTCTGACCTACAATTTTTCTTCAGGCCTGAGCTGGCCTACGGCCTATCAAATGTTTTTTTTTTGCCTGGCCTGAGCCTTTTTAAAGCCTGGCTTGGCCTTGTAGCCTATTTAAAAGTTTGTGTTACATAGAGACCTCTATATAATCTTTTTAAATAGGCTAAACAGGCCTTAAAAACCTATTTCACATTTAAATTTTTATGATTTCTACAACATTAAGAAAAAACTAATAAAATGATTAGCACACTAATTAAAAGCTAATAAAATAACAAATATGAGAGATGAAGGTAAGGTTTTTAATTTCTATTTGTGTGCTGCGTGAAATATTATGTCTAAATAATATATTTTTTCCTTGTAAAAAAAAATATAAATAATAATATTATATAATAATAATTATTAAATATAAACAGGCCGGCCTATCAGGCTTTGTAGGCTTTTTTAGAAGCCTGAACCTGACCTATTTATGTAAACAGACTCTTTTCAAAGTCTAAGCCTGACATTTTTAATAAACAGGTCAGGCTTACACAGGCCGAAGGTGCCTCTAGGCCGCCTGACCTATTCCCAACCCTAGGTACCCATAGGGTATGAGGACGAGTACAAAGATTGTTACCCATGCAGATATGAGGATGAATACGTGTATTTTTTCAAACTGTATGGGAATGAGTACTATAATACCCTACCCATCGTCATTCCTATCCCTAGATGCATCATCATCTGAATTACACTTTTTCAAGGCAAAAGGAGGAGCCAGGTCACTTCTTTGATATCTAGAGCACTAGGGGGTGAATAATAACATTAAAGGACTTCAAGATAGTGATTTCTGAAATTTATGAATAAGAAGCTTTGTTGGCGGCATTCCGAGATAAAGCAACAATGGAATCAGATTTAGCAGAAGGTGATATTAGCCAAATTTAATTACACTGTTGTAATTTTTTTGTTGTATTCGTGTTCTTGTAATTTTATGTTTGTGGAGGCTCTGCTGGCATATTACTTCATGGTAAAGGAGGGGTGTGGGCTGACATTAAATCTGGCTCTTTAGATTAGTGTTGTTTGGTGTTTGGCAGCAGTTGGCTTGTACGTAGAAGATCATGATGTACTACTATTGGTATATGTCCCATGCCACTCTTTACCTTATTAATTACTACATATTCTTTTTGGCCTTTCCAAAAAAGCATTAGCAATTTGCCAATTTCGGCTTTCCAGTGGATCTTGGAGTTGAACCTAGCTTGGTTTATGGCAGACCAGATAAAATTAATAACATTAGTAACAGGACACTCCCTCCAAACTTATTTACAAGTAAAACTCAACAAGAAATTTTGGCCTTAAATATAAGCAAAAGTTACTCCCTCCGTCCCAAAAAGAATGACCCATTTTGAATATATGCACTATTCATATATATTGTTTTGACCATATTTTTCTACTAATAAATAAAAATAAATATTAACATATAAGATGTTGTTAGATTCGTCTCGATGAGTATTTTCAAAATATCAATTTTTTATAATTTTTACTATTATACAATTAAAGATATTAGTCGCCAAAGTTATGCATTGGCATGCGTGTTTCGGTCAACTGGGTCATTCTTTTTGGGACGGAGGGAGTACCAACATAGTGTGACACAAATCGTAGATACTCCGGTCCCTTAACCATTTGGTCTTGGGTTTGATCCCCGGCCAATACGTATGGAGAAACATTTGTTGTGAGAGGTCAACCCCTTAAATTGATCTTAGTTACCTGGATTAGTCTCTACAATTGCGCGCGGTGGATACCTTTTGTTTACCCAAAAAAATAAATATAAACAAAAATTACCAAAATTAACTTTATTTAATGCTATTTTTCCAAAATTACCTTATTAATTGTTCTACTTTTTAAAATGATAGTAGAGACTAGAGACTCAATGCAAAATTAATATATTATAATATTATAATGTATTTTAGTAATTGTAATAGACCTATTCTTTTGGAAAGAGAAAACCGGGAGAGAAACTATCCTCTCTCTCTTTTATATATAAGCATTTGTAGAATCAAAAGCCTCAACTAAACAATGCATCCTTCAACTTCGAATTTGTTTCCGCCGCGAAATGGTGGAACTTCCCAAATCTCTCTCTCCCCACCGTCTCCTCAAACTCCTCGACTCTCAAAAAAACCTCACCTCCGCCCTCCAACTCTTCAACGCCGCCACACGTCTCCCAAACTACACTCACTCCACCGACGTCTTCCTCTACATCCTCCGCCGCATATCCTCCGACCCCACCCTCCTCCATTTCCACGCCCCCCACATCGTTCAAACCATCCAAAAAACTCAAAACTTCAAATGCCCTGAAGACATTCCTCTCACTCTGTTGAAAGCATATGCAAAAACCTCAATGCCAGATCAAGCTCTCAAGCTTTTTCAAAATATGGATCGTGTTTTCGGATGCCCGCCAGGTGTTCGATCGTTTAATACTCTTCTTAATGCTTTTGCTGAATCTCATCAATGGGACCGCGCTGAGAAGTTCTTTGCGTATTTTGAAACTGTGGGTGTTTCGCCTAATGTGCAGACTTATAATGTTTTGATGAAGGTTTTGTGTAAGAAGCGTGAGTTTCAGAAGGCGAAGAAGTTGGTAACGTGGATGTGGAGTGTGGGTATGAATCCTGATAGGTTTACATATGGTACTTTGATCAATGTGTTTGTGAAAAACCGTGATTTGAATTCTGCTTTGGAGGTGTTTGATGAAATGTCTGAACGAGGTGTTGAGCCTGATGTGACTTGTTATAATATTATTATTGATGGGTTTTTTAAAATGGGTGATTTTTTGAAGGGGAAGGAGATGTGGGATAGGTTGTTGAGAGTTGAAACTGTTTTTCCGAACGTTGTTAGTTATAATATTATGATTAGTGGGTTGTGTAGGTGTGGGAGGTTTAAGGACTGTTTGGAGATATGGGAGAGGATGAAGATGAATGATTGGAAGCATGATGTTTTTACTTATAGTGCTTTGATTCATGGGTTGTGTGAGGCGGGGGATTTAGATGGAGCTAAAAGGGTTTACAAGGAAATGGTTTTGAGAGGGGTTAAAGCGGATGCTGTTACTTGTAATGCAATGCTTAATGGGTTGTGTAAAGCTGGGAAGGTTGATGAGAGTTTTGAGCTGTGGGAGGAGATGGGGAAGTTTGGTTTGCATAATGTGGTAAGTTATAATATATTTCTTAAAGGGTTGTTTGAAAATGGGAAAGTGGATGAAGCAATGAAACTGTGGGAGGTTTTGTCTGAGATGGATTGTGGTGTAGAGTCTGCCACTTACGGAGTATTGGTTCATGGTTTGTGTAAGAATGGGTATGTGAGTAAGGCTTTACGGGTGTTGGAAGAGGCCGATGATAGAGATGGTGATATGGATACCTTTGCATACTCATCAATGATAAATGGGTTGTGCAGAGAAGGAAGATTTGACGAAGCAGCTAAAGTTTTGAATTTGATGGATAAGCGTGGATGTAAATTGAACCATCATGTGTACAATGCACTTATGGATGGGTTTATGAAACATTACAAAGTTGACAGTGCAATTCAAGTCTTTAGGGAAATGAGCACCAAAGGTTGCTCACCTAATGTTGTCTCTTATAATATTCTTATAAATGGATTTTGCAGAGCAGACAGATTTCCTGAGGCATACCATTGTGTTGAGGAAATGTTGGAGAAAGGGTGGAAACCGGATATTATCACATACAGCACGTTGATAGATGGTCTTTGTCAGGGCAAGATGAATGAGAATGAGATGGCACTTAAGTTGTGTTATCAGTTTCTTGCAAAGGGATTTAAACCTGATATTACAATGCATAACATTGTCATCCATCGACTCTGTTCTTCTGGCAAAGTGGAATATGGTTTGCAGCTCTATTGGATGATGAGAAAGAGAAACTGTGTTAATCTTGTGACCCACAATACCATTATGGAGGGTTATTACAAAGTTGGTGACTGTGAAAAGGCATCAAAGATTTGGGCACAAATCTCAGAAGATGGGCTAAAACCTGACATCATCTCATATAATATTAGTTTTAATGGACTCTGCTCTTGTGGTAGAGTGTCGGATGCAGTTAGGTTTCTAAATGATGCTTTGGCTCATGGTGTTATGCCAACTGTTATTACTTGGAATATACTAGTTAGAGCTGTGATTTTTTATGGTGAATCAACTTGATTTAAAAGAACTTATTTTGGTTACCATTTTTTCCTTATGTTGATCAGTTCATCGACTACAGGCACATTCTATTGATATACAAGCATTTTGTTGGCTTCCCACAAAAAAATAGGATTAAAATTAAAGGTAGTGCCTGCAGGGTCATGTGCATTTTTTTTGCCTTGGGAAATTTTTTAATCTGCCTCTGCAGTCTGTCCATACATGGTTGGTTGTTTTCTTTAAGGCATTGGGAGTTTCAAGCAGCAACTACTATATTCCTGTGTTTGACACGCCAATTTGTGAAGCTAAACAGAAGGAATCACCTTGTATAGCTCTTAGTTTTTTCAGTGTATTTAGTTACATGATAGAAGATGCAAAAGGTAAATTTAGCTTCTAAAGGTACATTTCTAAAGATAGAAAATATGTTTTTCTGTATTGAGTATTGACATAGGTTATAAAGAATTTAATCAGCATCACAAGATAACCCAGTTACTCAGATTTTGGTGATTTTAGTGATATCATCCAATATCTTCTGTTGTCGATGCCAAAGCAAATCTGCATGGTAATATCAGGCCCAAGTTGCAAGACTATACTTGGGTTTATTATATCATGCAATAATAAAAGTAAAAATTTAACTCATTTATCTGCCTCTTCATTGTTGGTCCTTCTTGTGGTCCTAGTTTCTGCTGACATGTTTTGTTCATAGATGAACTGAGAAATCAACGCCACAAGAATTACTCCAAAAACTGCTACTTTCCTCCAATCAGTTGATGACGAGGCAATAGAATAAACTACTGTAAAGGTCAGAAGGCCAATGAAGAAGCGGTAAACATTTTTTCTGATTCTGCTACCAGCTTTTTCTCGAGTTACATCTTTAATTTTTTCTGCCTCCTCTTTGGCTTGTGCTTTATCAACAACAGGTACCTTCTTTCTGAGGTTCTTAAAGAATAGCCCTTCGTTTCTGTCGTTTTCTATTTGAATTTCAAACTCCTCTAACTTTTTTTCACGCTCTTCAATCTCTTGTCTGTTAAATTCTGCAGATTCCTCGAATTCTAGCATCTGGCTATCCATGTTTGCTGTTATCTGTTAAATGCAAGTGAATATAAATAAGAGTTAATTATCATTGTAACATCTTACATGGCTAGCTCAAAAGTTGAAGCATACTCTGGCACCAGCTTCATCTATATCTCTGAGGGCATCTTCTCCAATCTTTTCAAACTCGGCATTGACTTTTTCACCAAATTGGGTTAAGTATGCCGATCTCTCATCTAGATAATCTATAAGACGGACTTTTCGAGTTTGAAGCATGGCCATTTGGGCTAGTAGTTCTTGTTTTTTAGTATCTCCTGGCCGAGGAGCTTGAGAATCAGACCCATTCGACTTGCAGAGGCATAAAGTAGAACTTCTTGTTTTGTGAAGTCGTGTGCAGTGGATATTACATTTGATGTTAGTATGTCTGAAAGAGGGATGTATGGTTTTGAGAGCAATCATCATCTTCCCATAACAGTGGAAGTAAGTATATGCAAGGGTTCAAAGGAAAAACAGCTATATTGAACTGAAGGAGAAAGGGGATGCATCAAGACCAAATTTAAGTGTGTTATTAACATCAAGTAATTTTGACCTCCCATTGTGTTATCCATTGTAAACAAAGATGGGGACATTTTTGTCTTGTGCTGGAAAGAATCCACTATGTTTTAGTTTAGATAATAATAATAGGAGGTAATTCTGGGATATTATATTTTGTACAATATTTGAAATATTTGTTTGTGTCATATTGTTTGTCATTTTAGAAATACAATACCAATAAAGTATTTAAAAATTCTACTAATATATTTTTTATTTATAGTATATTGATTCACCTAACTACTCATATCGTCCTATAATAAGCGATCTATCTGTTAAAAAAAAATTAATTGTCTCAAAACAAATAACTCTTTTAATTTTAAATGAATTAATTATTTATTTTTTCAATTGTATCATTTAATTAATATTATTTGGATAATTTTCAAGTCAATATCTTTCATTTTAGAGTTATTTCAACTAATAAGAATAATTTAGTAAATGTACTATGGGATGGATGAAATATTATAGAAGACAACTTTAATTAATTACAGTACATTTTCTTTTAATATGTAGTCACTTTTTTTGGTTACATGAAATGGTCATATTTAGGATAAATCACACTCAATTTTTTCATAGAAATTAGTAGACTCATTTTTTCCTTAAGAAATTAGTGCTTATAAAGTTTGACAATAGCATCCACGATCTTCATTTGAATGTTTAGGCGGTTTTCATAGATACACATAACTCATTTATAATTATATAATATTTGGACTTAATGCAGAGAGATTAAATCTGCAAAATAGTGAAAACAGTGGAACCAAAATGCAATTAAACCACTAATTTAATATGTTGAAGAGGGTACGTAGTAAAGTCTAAATGTAAAGTGACTTTCTAGCCCAAGACAGAATTCTGAATCAACTCTTTAACTATAAATATAAATTTGAGGAAATTCCAAAAAACCAACATCAGAAATTCAGAATAGTCTTTTAATTTACCAACAACTCCAAATAACATCTATATATACATATAAATGTATAAAAAATTATGCAAATATCAGAACAAAAACCAATCAAATAAAAAACTAAACCTTAATCAATAGAACTATGTTATCTTAATGTCTCAAGCCATTATTCTCAGTAAGCATTTCCAACCACCTTCTTATACTTGTACCTCTTTGCAATCCATAGATACACAAGGAAGTTGAGAAAGCTAAGAACAGACAAAAGCCAGTAAAAGTAATCAAGATGGCCTCTATTCAGATTATCTGGTATCCAACCAAGATTTCCATGTCTTGTGGTAACTTTTGTTACTATAGTAACAAGTAAAGTACTAATGTAATTTCCCAATGCCATAGTTGTGAGTGAGAGAGCAACTCCTAAGCTTCTCATTGCATCAGGTGCTTGACCATAGAAGAACTCTAATAGACCAATGTTGGTAAAAACTTCAGCACATCCAACAAGAAAATATTGAGGTACTTGCCAGAAAATTGACATAGGGATAGTCTTGAGATCATAGTAATTGTTTTTGCGAATCATGTCGAGGCGGAAGACTTCTAGAATGCCGGCAGTGATCATTGAGAAAATTGAAATGACTAGGCCTATTCCCATTCTTTGGAGCTGTGTGAATCCTTGTTCATGGCCGGTGAACCGTCTTGCTAATGGGACAATGATGCGGTCGTAAACGGGAGCCCAGAAGATGACGCTTAGTGTGTCGAATAGGGAGAGGGAAGCTGATGGGATTTGGAATTTAGGGCCAATGTGTTGATCCATTGTGTTGCCTTGTAGAACAAACATTGTGTTCATTTGACTGTATACAGTTGCAAAGGCTATCAGTGTTGCCCAAACTGGAAGTAAGCAGATTATGGATTTAAGTTCTTCGACTTGTGTTATTGTACAAAGCCTCCATGGATTTGTTAAACCTTTCATTCGGTCAGATTGTGTCTCTATGGCTGCCTTATCCAAACACCTGCATGGATTCAACGCTTTTTTAATCCGAAAAAGCATAATATAAATCCAGATTTAGAGTAAAAGAATCAATAAAATATGTTTTACAATGAAGTGAGTTTGGCATAATCATGGTGCGAATGCGGTTTGGCAAAAGCTACGACTTAGAGCTTAAACTAAATCACAGTGCCAACGCAAATTTGTCAAACTCACCGCCAATTCAAACATTCACAAATTCTTTATCCTTTGTATTCAATAGAAGTTCTTTGTTTATTATCATAATAATAACATAATCGCTAGAAAGTACATTTTGTTCGATGTGTCTGTTTGAATTGACTTATTTAAATATCTACGGACATAACATAAAACTCGTGAAACTATTTGAAAGAGTTTACGAAAACAGTTTATTACAGTCATAAACTGTTATCAGCTTATTTCCATAAATCTCATGAAAACAACTTATTATAGGTAAACAATTTGACTTTATTTTATCTTTTGATGTAAAGTTTATACATAAACACTTATATGATAATCGCTTATGCTACAAAAGCACTTAATTAAGTTATTTAAACAAACAAGTCTATAAATATCTTTATCCTACACTTACATTAGAAGTATGATAAGTATGAATTGTTCATTTTCATTGTGGATGTTAATTAATTATAGAAGTGAATATAGATATGTCTATAATAACTCACCTTAAGTTGTTTGTATGATCAAGTTTGCGGCTTCCTTTGATGACAGATTCAACATCGATAGTCTCATGAAGAAGAGAGTTATCAGCAGGCACTTGAAGCTTTAATTTCCTACAGGCTGCAACTAAGACTTGGCAAATCCTTGTAAGAGGGCTTCCTCCAGGTATTTGAAGCCTATATAGAGGACTACCACCGAAGAAAAATACAAGTGCAAGGACCATTGCAACTGCAGGTACTCCAAAGCCCCATTCCCATCCTACATTCATCTGTATCCAAACTAACACCGATGATGCAATGAGCGCACCAATGTTAATTGAGAAGTAAAACCAGTTGAAGAAAGAACTCTTCTTTTTTCTCTCTTTCTCATCTGTTTCATCAAATTGGTCTGCACCAAAAGATGACACACATGGTTTGATACCGCCGGTACCAAGAGCAATCAAATAGAGGGCTATGTAGCATGCTGCAGTTTGCGCCGATGTTGGATGGCAGCCGTTAGCATCACATGATGGCTTAAGTCCATGTGCTGAAGCAGACAATGTTAAAAGTCCCATTCCCTGCAGAAAAAATCAACATTTGTTACTAATAAAATAAATTCGACCCTCCTATGAATTCAAGGGCCTATTTGGATTGACTCATTTGAATTTATCTGCAGGCATAAGCACATCTGAGACTGCTTGGAAGAGCTTATGAACACAACTTATAACTTAAGAGTGAAAACTAAATGCCTTTAACATAAATATGCACAAATAAAGAATATATTTTTGTGGTCTAAACTTACAATGACATAGATAATAGAGAAACTAGCAATTGTCCAATATCTTCCCAAGTATGAATCAGCTAAAAAAGCTCCAAGCAATGGTGTGATGTAGCATGTTCCTGACCAAGTTGTGACACTTTTAGCAGCTTCTGCATTTCCCTGATTGAAACGTTCCCCAAGATAGTTCACCAAGTTTGTACTCATACCATAGTATGCCAATCTTTCACAACATTCCATTCCTATCACAAAAAACGTTTCAAAATTTAGCATCTTGTGGTCTTCAAATTATAAATCACAAGCATATATAGCAGCACTACAGCATAGCGGTATTTGAACAAATTGCTATTGTTCTACGATAAGCTAGCGCTATAGCACTGTAGCATAGCGGAATTCAAACAAACCACTATTTTCGCGATATGCAATTGAAAACACTGATATAAAAACATTCAAATCCATTATGCAAGTTTACACAACATTGTTTCTAATTCTAAGAAACAAAAAGAAAAGAAAATAATCCTTTACCAAGAATGAACCAGCAAGCTTTCCAATTTCCAGTCTTTATCTTGTTGGCAGGTTTTTTCTTTATGTTAATGGTTCCATCTTGTGTATAAATTTCATTTTCTGCCATAGTTATCAATTCAGATTCCTTATTCACTGTTCTGTTTCTCTTTGCTATTATCTTCAAAGACTCAATTACCTACAAATGTCAATTTGTAGGCTTCCTGAAAAAAATTAATGAATATGTAACTAATTAGAGGTAACTAAGAGACATAATTCATATATATATATATATATATACGCAGAGTGCACTTATTGATATCAAAACACATGTAAAATATGAAGCACCGACACCTGACGCGACATAGATAATGACGCGTCGACACTGCTAATAATTTGAAAAATAACATAATTCAGTATAATAATAAGTGTCAGTATCGTGTCGGTGTCTGACACTGGTGCATGTACGACACTGGAACACACCTAATTTGAGGAGTGTTTGTGCTTTATAGTAAAATACAAGACTACCTTATGATAACAACATGTAACAGAAACAATATATATATATATATATATATATATATATATATATATATATATACACACACACACCCTTTTATAGGTAATATACACAATCTACTTTCTCATCAAATCAAAAAGACTAATAAACAATCCAATTTCTCATCATAATAACAAAAGACTAAACAACAGAAAGAGTGTGAGTGATCTCAAATAACACACAAAATATTGCACCTTTTTGGCTTTTTAGGCGTGAAGGTACAACTTTCCCCTTCTTGGCAAGTTTTAGGTATCAGTTGGTATTCTTATTAAAAAAAAAAAAATTCATGTGACACATTGGCAATTGAATATAATAATTAAATATAACTATAATTAAAAATCCTATCATACTCATAAATAGTTCTTATCACACACAGTTCAAAGCAAATCACATCTCAGCATAAAATCAAGGTCAATAAATATGCTGAAGAAAGCATACTGACAACTATACAAATCGCGATGCCCGCGACAATTGTGTCGCGATCCTTAATATTGTGAAAAATCACAGGTAAATATTGTCAATGCAGTCTCAATTGAGGTCACGTTGATGTGGTAAACGCATAAAAAACCTTGATGTTACATTCAAATTGCACTTGATGAGAATTTTTTTAAAACCCTAACAAAAAATTATTTACATGCAAAGAAAAAAAATTCCAATTCCAATCAGGCAATCCTAATTCATAATTCAATACAATGAAATTAATTCAAGAAACTAAGCCAAACAAAATTGTACATGGAAGAAAAAAGAATCTAGGAATAGTACATGCAATTAAGTGGAGATAAAGATAATAACTAAGAGTGGCAAAAAATCATAAAATTGATTATTCTTGGCACATAGAATAAGAGAATTTGCATCACCTTATCGTGAGTGAACGAAACGTGTAATGACAAATATGAACAAAAAAGTATTGAAAGTACAGTTGTGCAATCATATATTGAATCATATAACGATTTCATCAGTGTGATGATCGAATACTACTATGCTATGCAACTTCTGCAATTTATTGGCGTTAATACATATACAGCTACATAGACATTGTGTCACTCTTTAAATTAAAGTTTGTTTTAATTAGGATTTACCTTTTTTGATAACAATAACAAATTAAGGTTTACGTACCTTTTCTTGACCAAATCAGCGGCTACACCTTGCTTTAATGCATCATGTATATGATTCATATATTGTGTGTCTATATATACTTATAGAGTTTATAGTTTGATGCAAAAGATAAGATAGATATATGATAGAATATGAAATTAGATGGGCTTTAGCCCTCTTTTTCTAAAAAAAAAAAAACAGAATATGAAATTAGTTATAGACCTTAAAAAAATGGAACTAGATAAAAATAAGAAATAATAGTGTGGTTGGATAGAGATATCACATATGTTATTATATATTTGGTGCACACATGATAAAAAAATAAGATAATACATAGTATTATTTACTATTTTTTTTTATTTTTTTATTTTAATTTATTTTAAGTTTTTTTTTTATAATTTTTTTAAAATGTTTATTTAATTTGGCATTGATATCTCAACAATTTTATTTTCTTTAAATTTACTTCATCCGTTTCAAATTACTTGTCGTTTTAGAAGAAAAAAATTGTTTCAAATTACTTATCGTTTTGATAATTTAAGATTATATGTTGTCTATTATACCCTCCTTCCTAATTTTTTTATTGACTAAATTTTATATAATCTTTTTATTGTATTATTTTTTTTTTGTTTTACTAAACTTCTTCGTATAATTTTTTTATTGTTTTTGTTTTGCTTTTTTTTTTTACTTGCATGTTAATTGAAAATCTTGTTACACATGACTACAACTTCATCACAATACGAAAGAAACTAAAAATCTTGCTTCTTCTTTTTTCCGTTTAATCTTGTTTTTGTTTTTTTTTTATATACTAAATTTCTTGTTTTTGTTTTGTTTTTTTTGTTTTAATACTAAATTTCTTCGTACAATCTTCTTGAAATCAGCTTTGACATATTACTCAAATTTTATGCTGTGTAGGTCGAAGCTCCTCTTTATTCGAACAATAGAAACACTTCAAAGCCTTTAGTGACTTTCGAAAACTAATACAAATTTTTCAGATAACAAACTCTTTCTTATCGATCTCCAAAGTAATGACTTTGTTATTCGTCGCGTGGTATCTTATTTAGAGGTGTATCATGGAAGTTACTTCCCGTAGTGACTTCAAAACCGTCTTCCCAAAATACAATTGTTGCTAAGGGTCTGTTTGGTTCGGGGGTTTTGGAGGGGAGGGGAGGGGAGGGGAGGTGAGGGGATATTTTAAATTAATTGTGTTTGGTTCAATTTTTAGGAGGGGAGGGGAGGTGAGAGGAGGTGAGCAAAATACCTCCAAATCCCAATTTTTGCTTCCCCCCAAATTGGGGGGATTTGGAGGGGAGGGGAGGGAAGGAGAAAGATATCATTACCATTTTAATTATTTTGACATAATTGTCCTCATAATTATTTTAAAATGCCAAAATTATCCATTTTTTAGTTCTAATTTTTTTTCCAAACTTTTTTTTTTATTGTTACGCATGTCTTTTTATATTCATAAACGGTTGTGCTAATTTTTTTGTATTACATTGTTATCTTGTAAAGTTCATATAATTTTTTGAATCAACGTTGTTATTTTTTTTTATATAAAATCAACGTGGTTACTTACTTTTTACCTGCATCATATTAGTTAGTATTTATATGCACTATTATATTTTTTAAAATATCATTAAGTTTGTTACGTTATAACTTATAATATACAAGATTTTTTTTTTTTTTTACAATATTAGTATTAGTACAAAATCTTTATACTTATAAATAAATATTACTATTTTGTACAATATTAGTATCAGTACAAGGTTTTTTTTTGTTAATAATTATCAAAAAATTCTTTTAAATATATTTATAGGTAATGTAAACTTATAAATATTATTTTTGGGTTAGATCAATCATAAAAATTGAGAAAATATTGTGGATATATAGGTTAATTCGCACCAAGTAGCTATAAAATTGTCAGACTATATGAAAATTATAAGGATAAAAAAGTAAATTAGTTTTAAAATCTCTCCCCTCCCCCTCTTGAACCAAACATATATCTAATTAAAATCCCTCACCTCCCCTCCCCTTCCTTCTTTTGAACCAAACATATGTGTAAGTACAAATTTCACCTCCCCTCCCCTCACCTCCCTTCCCCTTCATTAAAATACCTCCCCTCCCCTCCCCTTATGTTGAACCAAACAGACCCTAAAGGTTCACGCTTGTAAGTGTTCTTTCTTTATCTTTGTTCTTTTAATTTGTGATATTGTGGATCTACGAAATTTATTATATCTATAAACAACAATTGTTCCAAACTTTTGCTAAAGAAAAAAATTACTACATATCTGATGACCCCATTATGATCTCGGTCAAACCTTTAGACTTTGTACTATTGTGACTACATGCCTGTTCAATATTCAACCGATCAAGCTTCAAAGAGGGCTTTCGACGACACTAAAACCAATTTTTCTTATACTATTTGTCACTCAAATTTCTCTAATTTTTTGTATATATTACAAAATTTAGAGCAACGATGATACTGTAAGAATTCAATCCCGTGCCTTTTTATTGATATTCTTTGCTGTAATATACAAAATTGTTTATACTTATATTTAGAAACTAATCAATATACGTACTTGTGTTTCCTATACAAATATGACTATTCTAAATATAAAGAGATATTGAGATATTCTAATAGATACTTCGGTCTAAAAACTTTAGAGTTAAAAGAATCTTTATATAGGTATTTATATTACCTTCCTTCAAGGACACTAACATACACCTCTTAGATGTAAGATTTATCTTTTCAGCATTAGACCAAATCTTTAAAATTATGTATTATTTTTTATTTTTATGAGCTAAGTTATGTATTATTTTATACTAGTTTGAAGGATAACCATAAATTGCCTTGCATAAAGGAGTAAATGATCGAATCTGAAAGTTCATGCATATTACATAAACCCTTAATCGCTAGATCAAACCTAGTGGATTAAGTGAAAGTATGTTCACAATTATAGCAATTAAATCTCTCCCTTTCCTTGACAAAAAAAATAAAATGAAAAATCTGTCCCTTTCAACAAGGATTTAATCCTTTAATTGTCCTCAATATGTTCCAAAAATCTAGTGAGGTGGCTCTATTATAGTCACATCTTCTAAAGAAAGAGGAATTCCAATATCCCTTGAGGATTTTTTTGGCCTTAATATTCTTGTGAAATACCAATAGTTTTTTTTTTTTTTTTTTTTTATCTAATATTATTGAGCATTAATCGGCTGCACAAGAGTTAATTAATTGAAAGGGGACCCTTCAAGACCAATTCCCTTGTAATAATCCTCAAGGATCATCACCGCAAATGCATCACCTTTCTTGTAAGGAACTAAAAACTAACTCAAGGGAGGATATCATGTTCAAGGAATTTGTTCTGGACTGGGCCAAGAGCTGACCCAATCGCTTCTGCCCGACATTTGGGGCACAGCCCAATAAGGGGAGACTTCCCCGACACGTCAGCCAATGACGTGTCCTGCTCGACATAACGGATAAGCAGCACGTTAACACGTGCTCATCTATCCATGCATGTTGACCCATTCCACCGTAGCCTAACAGCTAAGCAGCACATTTAGCACATGCTCCTTTATCCAACCACAGCTGTCACGGAGTCTATCCCTTACCCGCGAATAGCGGAACGGCTCCAACCAAGATAGAGGCAGATAACGGCCTCCCCCTACGATACAGGGACTATCTTGGCAGTTGAGTCTATTGGGCCGGTTATCCCGGCCCAATAGACCAACCTTTGGCCCAGCGCTGGGGCACTATATAAGCTCTCCTAGACAGGAGAGCCAGGTATTCTGAATCATTCTATACCTTACTTTCTCTCTCTTCTTTGTATCTCTTGTTCTCTTGCTGACTTAGGTATCGGAGCACCTGCAGGTACAAACCCCCCCTTCGGTGTGAAAGCTTGCTCAACGGACCGGCCTCAACCTTTCTGATCATCAGGTTAGATCAGAATTAAAAGCAATCATAAGAGGATCATAATCAACTTAATTGTAATATTTCAAACATTATAAAAAATATATTTTTAATTAAATATTATTAAATTATTAAACATTTAGAAGTGTGTTTGGCTTTTGGAGGGAGAGGGTTGATGCAAAAGACAAAGAAAATTGATACAGACCCTCAACAACAAGAATAGTCCAAAACTAAACAAACAACAAAATAAAAGCAAAAGGAATCGCACCCATAAGGTGGCTTACGTTCTTGCCTTGTTTTGTTAGGGCATTGTTTGCTGCATTCATGTATTTCCCTTACAAATTATTAGAGACTCGTGCTTTTAGGTTGTTTTACTATTTTAATCTATATATTATTACTCCATCCGTCTTAAAATATAAGCAAAAATTAGTCAAAAAAATTTGATGTATTTGGTTAAAAATTTGGATCAAATACATTCATTTTTGTTGACTAATTTTTACTTATATTTTGGGATGAAGAGAGTATATGTCAATGTGTATATTTTTTGTTTTTTTTTTTTTGGGTACATGTCAATGTGTATATCATTTGTTGTATGGTGAGATCATGCATCATTAAATATATGGTCGTGGCTTTAGCTACATCTATGTATCTATATCTATATATACCCTAATACCCTTCCCTTGTGAGTTGTGTTGGTGGAAAAACAAAAGAATTATTTTAATTCTTTTTTTTAATCAGAATTACTTTTTATATATACACACACACAATATCCATATACTTGACACAAAAGAACCGTTTTTTGGCTACTGTAGATTGCATTTAGCCATGCCACGTAGGATAGAAATTGGTGGGCCATCTTCTACTGTTTTGGCTGTTCTTTTTTTTTTTTTTATTTCTTCTTTTTCGCGTTGTGTCTAGAGCTATTATCCATAGATCGGTGGATGCTAGGTTTTGCGACTCAGGAGATGCGATGAATCCGGTCGAATTGCATCGTTTTGTTCTTCATTTGTGCAGTAGATTCATCTGGTGTAGTTTCTTCTGGTCTAGGTCGAATCTCGTCTTATTAGTTTCATCTGGTGTAGGTCGAATCTCATCTGGTGTAGTTTTGAATTTTGAATTCTCTATAATTTTCCCTCCTGATTGAATTTCTTCTAATCCACTTGTCTATAAATTGAGGATGGGGAAGAGTCGAGACCAACAAATTATAGTTTGGCTTGGACAGGATGGTTCATAACGAGAAGGCGAAGGTGGATGTCAAGTTCGATGATGTTGCAGATATATTGCCTGGGAAATAAAATGTTTGTATTAAGGTGAGATGTCATTATTCTCTCTTTCAACCTAAACTGGATACAAATCTGAGAGCGTTTTTCAAATTCAAAAAATTGGGTTTTTTTATTAGTTTTTTTTCTGCTATAAATTGGGAGGGAGGTTTGGACAAACAAACAAGGTTGCTCACACAAATCTGTTTGCATCTTCTTTAATCATGGAAAAGCTCTAAGCGGTATTTTACCTGAGAAAGAGGGGATTCGTATTAAGGTTGTGTTTTGCGCTTGTGGAAAGTCCCGGCTTTCCTCAATCCTTCGGAGACAGTTCAATTGAAATGGTGCTCGTGGATGACAAGGATCGACATACATTTTTTTCCGTCGATAATCATGTTATGTCTTAAATAAATGTTCCATCATGCTGGAGGATTTATTATGTTCTGTTATTCATAATTTATATGGTGTGTTTCATTTGTTACGAAGGTAAAATCCATGCTTCTGAAGTTGGTATCATGCGTTCTGGATAGCCACCATCTAAATAGACCAGATAGAATGCAGAACAACTCAGCCCGTGATAAAGTCAATTCTGTCAAGTGTATAGATATATGAGTCTTTAACCATTGAATTTCATTATATGCACCACTTAGTTTCTAAGGTTAGAAATAATTAAGTTATGTTTGTTTTAGTTTGACATGATTCTCCTTTATTATTTAATAGATGTAATTGGTCTAATGACTGGAATTTCTGCTGAAAAAGAGTATGTTAGGGATGGTAAGATAACAAAAATGGTTGTGATTGAGGTTATGGATTCAAGGTATAAGTTTTTCATGCTGCCCATTTTGATATGATGTTTATGTGTTCATAGGCTTATTTGTGTGTTTTATTTGCTTGAATAGTGGGAAATGTGAGTGTGCTCTATTTGGTGACTATGTTGATGATTTGAAAGAAGATGGGAAAATCTTCTAAAGGCCTTCCTGCATAAGTTTTTATGAATGGGTTAGCTATTGACTGGAAGAATTTATGTTTTCCTGCATACTTTTGTAAGTTGGTAGTAAGATTCTAATGTTCACATCTTATTTTGGTAGGATTGCTCTTCATGGCGTTGATGTTGATTCCAATGTGCATTTGATTGGTGGGAGTGCAAAACCTCCACCTGATGAAGAGTTTCTACGGATGCATCCTAAAAAGAAAATAGATGTGTGAAACATATATTTCAAGTTGTTCCTAGGTATATGTAGTTACTTCACTTTCTCTTACAAATGTATACTCTATTGTGAAAGTTTCATTAATTTTGGAAATATATTTGTTGAATCATAGGTTCAAGGTCAAGATTGAAGTGAGCGATGGTGATTCTACTGCTGGATTCATTCTCTTTGATTCTGACATAAGTTATTTGATGGAGAAGTCATGTGCTTACTTTGTTGCCCAAAGGTATATAAAATTTTTTGGTTACAAGTTTGCTGCAATATTTTTAGTTTGTTCTACTCACGAAATCCAAGTTGAGAGAGATAAATTTAACAAGTAGCTGTCTCGTAATAAATCCGATTGTTGCTGCTATTTCTATCTCCGTCCAAAACAAAATTAAGGGGTACTCTCTTATATCTGTATGCATTAATGTAGGCATCAAATGAAGGGGTTTATCCCATTGAATTTGATTTTCTGGTTGGTAAGAAGATGCTTTTTACTATCGATAAGGGTGTGAAGCAAACAATCAAATTTGATGGATCATTTAGGGTCAAAAGGGTTTGCTTAGATGCAAAAATTATTGAAATCTTTGTTGCCCAGGGCCATATGTTACTCATGTCAAGGTTTTTACAAAACACCCTTTGTTTTTGTTACCAATATGCTTTGTCACTATACTTCATTTTGCTGTTCTTCACAAATCCATGATTTTTTCTATCTTAATTTGGAGGCTGTGTCTCAGATTATTGATGTTGATTCAGATGAAATAGTAGATGATGTTGATTTTGTGACCTCTCCTGCTGAAGTCCAAAAGATTGATACAAATGAGTGTGCGCCAATGACCATGAAGAGGGACCTCAATGAATCTTTGAATGTTGTAGCTCAAGTTGAAGGGAAAAAACATTTGAGGAAAGTCAAGATAGAGAAGGAATGAATTCTATGGATTTCATGAATCCTTGATTATCATAAATAATTGGTTGTACCTCTTATTAAGTTTAGTATTGTATGTGTGTTATGTTGAGCTCATTGTGATTGTGCCTTAAATAATAGTTGTTTGTTCCACTGCATTGCGTTTATGTATATGCAGTGATGTTTTGTCTCCTGATATGGAGTTGAATGTTATGTGTTCTCCTGTATTGCTCTGATGTGCATGCAGTGATCTTCAATGTATTATAAGTTATGATAATGAAACTACTTAGTTCTATTTTATATTTGACTTCTTAATTAAACTTTGCTGCAGAGTCAATTTCTTACTCTTCATTGGTAGTTTTATATAGAAACAAAATGAAATTGATCTGCATGATTTGTGAAATCATTCTTTGGAATATGCGATTGTATTTGCAACACTGATAGCTTCTTTAGCATGTATGCTTAGGCCATGATACAGGTTGGAAAATGATAGAAAAAGGTGTGGCTATAGAACCTAATGTTGTGACTTTGATTTATTGTTTTTTATCCTGATATGGAGTTTGATGTTAATCACTTAATCATGTGTTTGTTAATGTTTTGAGTTTGTAGACTAATTTATATAAGTAATAGCTAAAATGGTGTTGATTCTTTGATTGTATTTTGGCAAACTTTTAAACACAATCGTGTTCCTTATATTAAAAATAGTGTTGATTCATGTTTATTATATAAGTTTCTCAAATTTGATATTTTAGCATTAAATATTTTTAAATAAATAGTGTTCCTGTTCCTGATAGCCATTCAAAAAAAAAAAAAGTGTACCTTATATTGAAAATATTAAAATTCATAGTGATGGAGATGAGATATGCTTTAGTGTTAAGAATTTTAATAGGTGTAGTTGGCTCTATTATATGATGAAGAAAAAAAATTGATGTCTCAGGGCTAATATAGTTAAGATTGATTTTTGTGTTGGGAAGATAAGAGATTCATTTTCGGTACACAGTCAATTTCTCGTCCGACCTAAGAGTTTTTATTTATATCATTATGCTACTTAAGTAGCAGACGTTATAAAAATGAGAAATTTTGAGGAAAAAAAATACCCTACATGAAATTTCAAGATTTTAATTTTTTCTCTACTTAAGTAGTGGGTTTGTCCGCTACTTAAGTAGTGGATGTTATAAAAAAGAAAAATTTGAGAAGAAAAAAAAATCTAGTGGGCCGTGCGACAGCACGGGTCAAAAACTAGTTACATACACATATTCACTCATAAAAAGTACCATATTTGTATTTGTATTTGTATATAACTTTAATTTTATATTGTTGTTTTTCAACTAACATATCCTTATTTATCATAGTTTTAAAAATCGGACCGGACTGGTCGGTTTGACCGGTCCGATCGGGAACAGGTAGTGTGAGCGGTCCGGATAAACTGCAGAATCGGTTCTACAAATAACTCGCGGCAATCCGCCTGGAACCAGCCAATTCATCTATTGAACCGGGAACCGTTAAAATCCTCCCGCGCGCAAACCGAACCGGCCAAACTATTATGTTTGGCTTGAACACATATATGACTGAATTTGATTGGTGTCATGTCAGCATAGGACATATACCCTCAATTTATGTGAGGGTAGAGAAGTAGTCACCAAAGTTTAATATTTAAATACTTGAATACACCACAAATTTAATAATTTTTTCCACATTTATCTTCTTATGAATATTAATTTTACTCCCTCCGGTAAGAAGAAACTTATTTTTTAGATTCATAGAATATTAGATGTATCTAGTCAATAATATGGCCGAAATATATTCAACATTTTATGAAATTAAAAAGTAAATTTCTTCTTGTAATAAGATCCGGAGGGAACATGACTTATGACATCCAACTGAACCGAGCTATAAAAATAAATAATTGCTCAGCCACCACCACACCAGAAACATTACTTCCACCAATCACAACTCAGCCCCATTGACCTTTCTCTCTCTTTCTTTTTCTCACTCTTCAACTCAACTCCCTGTTTCATAGATCGCTGTCTTTCAAATCACTACAAACAGCATAATCCATTTTTGTTCTGTTCCACTCACCTACACTTCACTGCTTCTTTCACAACCACCACTTGTGCTTATGTTTATTTTCACCTCAAACTTTACAACTTCATTGTTTTTCTTCTATTAAGATTCCACAGCTCATATTTATGAAAATTTACATCTTTTATGCATTTTTGAACTGGCCCAGTTACTAAATTTATCTCCAAAACCTTTCAGGTTTATGGATTAAGGTTTATCTTCTAAATTTTCATGTGAGTTTTGTAAAAAAATTACTTTTTTATATTTTCTTTCTTTTGGTGATTATTTTTTATTCTCTTTTAGATCTGATTAGTTTTTATAAAAGTTCATACTTTGCACACCATCTGTTAAAAAATTATGGAATTTTTCCTTGGATTTTGGAAATAAGAGCTTTTCTAGATTCCTTAGTTAATTGGGTAGCTGAAATAAGCAGCAGATTCTGCCCAAATGCTGTTTGATAATATGCTTCTTTGGTCATAACAAGTTCAACTTTTGTGGCTTCTTTCTTTCTCTTTGAAGTTTTCTATTAGAGAGAAAAGAGTTAGATTATTATATGATGTTATCTAGAACAATGAATAGAGGAATTGAAGTTCTATCACCAGCTTCATATATCCAAAATTCCAATTGGTTGTTTGAAGAAAACAAGGGTTCTAAGTGGACTCAAGAAGAGAATAAGCTGTTTGAGAATGCTTTAGCTTATTATGATAAGGATACTCCTGATAGATGGATAAGGGTAGCAGAGATGATTCCTGGAAAAACTGTAGGTGATGTGATTAAGCAGTATAGGGAGCTTGAAGAAGATGTTTGTGTTATTGAAGCCGGTTTGATACCGGTTCCTGGTTATACAACTAGTTCTTTCACATTGGATTGGGATAACAATCAAGGCTTTGATGATTTCAAGCAATTTTGTAGTGTTGGTGAGAAAAGGGGTGGTTCGACTCGGTCGTCTGAGCCGGAAAGGAAGAAAGGTGTGCCATGGACCGAAGAGGAGCATAGGTAATTGCATATCATAGCCTTTACATTGATTTGTTTATGTATATGTTGTGCAGAAATTTAGATCAATGCTTAAATTTATTTTGTGAGTCTCCATTTTAGTCCTTAAAATTGTAGTGCTTAGGAAACTTTCCCTGAAATTAACAAAATGATTCCTATATTAGTTATTTTGGTTCCGGCAATTTAGTTGTCAAAATTGTACTGAAAGCTATATTAGTTCCCTGAAACTATTATGCTTGAAGATTTTTAATTTGAGACATTATTTTGAATTTTAATTTATTACAATCCAAAAAGGTTTAGCGGCGCAACTTGTTGCCCGTCTACCTTTTCTTCGTATGTAATTATTATAATTATAATATTATATAAAAATTATGTATGTTTATTTAGAAAAATAATTTATTACAGGGATCTAACTCTTGTGATTTCACGGTCTATATCCTTGATTCACCTAGTTTTTGTTGATTCACTTAGTTTATTGATGATTCGAATACTTGAGTAAAGCGAGAATCATTGGCAAGCTTGGATGTCAAATAAACATTGTAGTTAAGATGTTTCTTTGGAAAGTTAAGTGTTTTGTTTGTTTGACCGATTATGAATCAAGCTGTGTTTAATTATTATCTATGAGGCACAAACAAAAACACTAGACATACACTTACACGGAGACACCCCTAATAATTTTAAAAAAATAGAAGTGGTTGAATGTAACTAAATGTGTCAGTGTCAATGTTGTCATGTCGATGTTAGACACCAAACACCTTCAGTCTAAACACTCCGAAGTGTCGGTGCTACATAGATTATTATATGGTTTTGCCTTGATAATGCTTTTCTTGTTGGTTCCTTGCATTTGATATCCGACTCAAACCTTGTGTTTTTGTTCCCTTGGCTATTTTATTAATAGAACATTTTCATGTTAATCAACCACAGGCAATTTCTGTTGGGTCTGAAGAAGTATGGTAAGGGAGACTGGAGAAATATCTCTAGGAATTTTGTGACCACAAGGACACCAACTCAAGTCGCAAGTCATGCTCAAAAGTATTTCATAAGGCAAGTTTCAGGAGGGAAGGATAAGAGAAGATCCAGTATCCATGACATCACAGTGGTTAATCTACAAGAAACTAAATCTCCTTCATCAGACAGTAACAATCCTTCTTCTCCAGACCATTTGGTGAATACCGCGAACCAACCACGGAATCATAATTTGTCCGGCATGGTTAAGCAGGAATATGACTTGAAAATACCAGATGAGGAGGGTATGCCATTTGTTTTCAATTCAACTAAAGGAAACATGTATGTGGCACCATTGTGTGGGATTTCTTCACAAGAATCGAAATCACCGGGTCAAAATATACTCCGAGGCACTCACCATGGATTTCAGTTTTCACCTTTTGATACTATTTTCCAAATGCAATCTATGCAGCATCAATGAATTATGCACATGATGTAGGGTTTAGAGTTTTTAAGGTACTAAAATTCTAAACCTTTTTCGGTGATGATGAGTTGCTTCATAGATTGTTTATGTATGTTGAGAAGGACTTAAGTTAGTCCTTAGTAATTAGAATCTATGAAGAGATTAGTTCATGTTGTTTCTGATATTAAAATTCTAGCTCTAGTTTGGACATGTGTGTGTGTGATATGATTTTCTGATTACATGTTTTGGGAATTTGATTGTACTTAGCAGATTTGAGTGAGCATCTTGCTACATAGACTGAAGTTTTATGTAGTTATCTCTCAAGTTTTTATGAGATTGTTCAAATAAATATGTAGTTCCAAATTCTCTCAAGGAATTATGTAAAGGCATCAATCATGTGTTGATGTGCTAGAACTAATGGTGCGATTTGTATAAAAAAATAAATATATTTTGGGTGCTTATTTTTATGGCAAATGGCTACTGGACGATTGAAGATTATGATCGTTAATAGTCGTTGTGAATTGAGAATCATGAATAGTCGAAGCAGAACTTTGATAGGCGAGAGGTGTAAGCACTGCGAGGTGTGAAGCAATCTCGTATTAAACGAAACTACTCCTAAAGGAATATGATAATTAAACAACTTAATGTAGAAATATTCTTCTCAAAAGTTGAGAAAACCCTATTTTTAAAAGTCTGCATTAAGAGCAATGTTTTGAAATATGTATGCGATTGCGATCTGGGTCATGATGAGATGAAATTCTTTTCATTTTCTCCATATTACTATATAGTTTGTGAAATATAAATGTAAAAATATGACGTGAGGACAAATTTCTTTCATACACCTCCTAATCATTTTAAAGCTATAGTAATTGAATAAAAGAAATAATAAAAAATGGAGAGAAAGTTGATTCGAGTCATGATATAGAGCATCTATGAGTGCTATTAGTTAAATATTGTTCTTAAATTAAATTAATTTTCGTGAGATATATTATGCCAACTCAGCTATAAGAATATTTACAACTTTTTCTCCGAAGCGAAAAAATAACAAGAACCTAAAGTGGGCCCACATACTAGATTTTAACCCCTCATTTTAAGATTCCATAGATTCTTTCTCCACATGGGTGTTTGACAATTTTTTTATTTTTTTAGAGTAATATGTCAGTTGCAGCATGGAAAGTTATTGGAGATTTCGGGGAATGTCAAGAAAAACATCGAGTCAAATGTTTTAGGATAAACAAAAGAGAAAGATGTCGTATTTCTTATAAATTTAATTTATAGTTGATGTGAGATTTAACCACTCACTTCAAATCCAACAATTTTCCCCTAAATGAGAGTTCTCACATCCTATAGTTGATCAAATATCAGGATCCACCCTCACTCCCTCACCAAGCCGAACTATGGCTCTGATACCACTTGTTGGGGAGTTCTGAGGAACTCGGGAGAAACATAAGGTCAAATGCTCCAGAACCACAAGAGAAGAAGACGTCACATCTCCACCTAATTAAAACTTTAAGACATTAGGTTAATGAGTCATCTCTCTTATAAATTCAACATTATTTTCATTTATAATCGATGTAGAACTTAACACTCACACTTCAAATCCAACAATATTGTCCTTATCCATGGCCATAGAAAATCTAATGTGTCAATATAATTGTTGTAGCATGGAAATTGTCCTCAATTATGATAGAAAATTTAATATGTTCCAATGCTATAAAATGGTTTTATGCGTTCTTAAAGACTTTAGATGTCTTCGTGACCACATTGCAACCATGATTCCATTTGTATTTGACGTCGATTTGTCACATTATCAAAGATTGTAACGCGATCACAATTTAAAACTTTGTTTTCGGGTATTTAGAGCAAAAAGCTTTCCAAATATGGACAAAAGTTTGACGTAGTTTTTGGTTCTCATGTACTAATATGACATGAAATTTATCATAAAGCATTTGATTTGAAGCATAATGTCTTTAAACCATTAGTTCTACCACAACCTGGTGAACAAAAAGATTCAAGGTGAAAGATCACAATTGTTCAAGAACTCATTTTTTATTAGTGATGTCCTAATTAAGTCCACCATTTACTTTTGATTCTATTTATGTTAAGTTAGTAAACATTTTGTTATGTGGATCTGATGTGGAGAATATTAATAGTGAAGAAGAAGAACTTTAATGGGTGGAATGATGAATGATGAATGATCAATGTAAAGAATCATTCATTCCTGTTCTTTTTAAGGCAAGTGGAAGCAGTTGATTTGGACACTAAGGCCATGTCACCATATGCTTGGTCCTAAATTGTTGAGTCACACATCATTTCTTTAAAGTGACAAGAAAGTACTTGGTTCCCTTGATTCCACTTTTTAATTGAGTTGGTATCTTAAATTAATATAAGTATTTTTAATTCATTAAAGGTATGGTATTGTTTATATTAAATAAAAGAATAAATATATTTTGTACCAAAAAAAAAAAGAATAAATATAAAATTGTTTGTTTATTTTATAAATTTGAGTGGAGTTGAACTCATGTGGGTCAAACTTTTCTAATATCCAGATTTTTTTTACTAAAAAAAATAAATTGGATCCTTTGTTTTCTTCCTTCCTTTCCATCAAGGAAAACAAAGGTTGGAGGAGGGTGAATATTGATAAATAAATTTGAAAATAAGACAGAAGAGTTTTTAAAAGGAGATATAGAATGATAAGAAAGATGATGGTATGGAGAGGATGAAAATCCAATATTTTCATGTACTAATTATGTACTAGACTTGAGAACAAGTGCATATTTAAAATTCTAAGAAACTAAACTTTTCACACGTTCATTCATTTAAATAATAAGAGACTTAAAACATATAAACTACGACAAAATACCTTTAAGTTTCGTGTTTATAACTATTAGATTCTTTAAGTTTTTAGGTAATAAATAAGTTCTTTACTTTTTAACTTGTTGCAGTATTATCTTTTCAGTTAATTTTCTTTCCTTTGTTGCACCATAGTAGTTAACATTGACTTCCAAAATAGTTGATATTTTTGATGAAAAAGACACATATATTGAAGGAGATTAACCGAAAGAGTAATAGTGCAATAATTTTTTGTTACGACGAATATCATGATATTAAAAAGGGAAACTGTAGTTTGATACTTTATTATTTTTCATATTACTAAACATTTATAACTGTATTTTTAACTAATTAATATCATGATATTAAAAAATGGATAGATGACCCTCATTATTAATAGATAGTTTTCTATGTTTCTTTTTATATTTTTTACTTTCTACATATACAAAGACAACCAATAAATCAATGGGTCTCAACTCGCAGGGGCATTTTCAACCCGCATCGTCGGCGACGGCCGATGCTCTATTTTTTCCCTCAAGCTTTGACTGTTGGAGGTGGTTGGATATCTCAAACCGTCATGGCCAGCCTCTTTGAAGCAGGTTGTAGTGGTCGGTTTTGTAGCTCTGTTTTCTGATGGTTGATTCCAAATTTCTTTCGAGCTTGCCATAAATGGATTTGTTGTTTGTCCTGAGACCCGCTTTGTCTGCGGTCCCACTCACCCTTTTCTTGGTGTTGTTGTGGGTGGTGAGTTTTGTGTTAAGGTTCTGGTTGCCTCCTCTGTGCCGGTGAACTTGGATTGCTAATTAGCCATAAATAATCCGTTAATTTGCTGTCTCAACGAGTCGTTGGCTTTTGGATCCGTTATCCTATTGACGACATTGACAATTTTTTGAAAAAATAGTTCTCACTCCGACCATAAAATTATAAGCAAAAATGGATTAAAGAAATTTGATATACTTGATCATATTTTTGGAACAAATACATAAACTATAATTTCTTTGATTTATTTTGACTTATAATTAAAGTAAAAAGGTAAAAATTATGATAGAAAAAAATTATGATATGCTTATATATGTTGCACTTCTTCCACTTTTCACTTTGACATAAGAATCTAAGCATTTTCCTTATCGTTCGTTTGTTCTTGTCTCTTTGGGGTTTGGATAGTCTTTGGTAATTGGTACATGTCCTTGTTTCGACAATTCCTTTGTACCAACTACCAAACTATGACCTCTATTTTCTCGCACTAAGCAATTAACTTCTATAAATAAACATTCTACACCTCACGTTCCTAAAAATCACCAAAGTGTATTTTTAGATACTATAGGCTTAATTAGTAAAATTGTCTTTTAAAGATATTTTTGATTTCATATTGGTCCCTTAAAGAAAAAAAAAGGACCGAATAAGTCCCTTAAAGAAAAAAAAGGTTCGAATAAATCCCTTAAAAACATCTCCGTTAATCAGTTTGGTCCCTTAAAGACATCTCTGTTAATCAGTTTGGTCCTCGAAAAAATGGACGGAAAGGATCAAACTGATTAACGGAGATGTCTTTAAGGGACCTATTCAGACTTTTTTTTTCTTTAAGGGACTTATTCGAATATTTTTTTCTTTAAGGGACCAATGTAAAACAAAAAATATCTTTAAGGGTCTATTTTACTAACTAAACCATATGTATATTGTTTTAAGTAGTTTAGTGGTACAATATTACCTTTTTAAGGTGAATAATTGAATGTACAAAAGTATGAAGTGGTTCATATATGTTACATGCAATGTTTACCCCCCATGTTTACTAGCTAATTGAGTTCGAAGTGGTTCATATAGATCCAAATAGATATTTTAGTAATTTCGGATCTTAGAGAAATATATATATTGAGCTTTATTTTTTCTTTCTTTAGAAAATAGCTTATTATAATAACTTCAAAGATAAAAAAATTGCTTAATATATAAAAAATAAAGGACTTTTTCACTAATATTTTAGGCTTAATTACAGTTTTGATATCCATATTCATATTATATTGTGATATTAATTGGTTTTCTTATTTTAAAACATGACAGTTTTGAACTTTGGTTCGTCCTTCAAATATTAATATATGTTGGATATTGTATATTGGGCCTAGAATTATGCAAGCCCAATATCAAGTGTTTGTACTTTAAGCCCAATGCTTGTATATGGCACATTGCCTATATAAAGTATGTGTGGTGATCATTAGTAATCAATGAGAAAGATCCCTTAATCATAACAAGTGGTATCATCACCAAAGATCCAAGGACCTAGTGGTGGTTTTGCAAAACCACCATCAAAAAGTTAGTTACAACCGTTTTTCAAAGTGTTTCTTCTTCAACAAACTTCTTTCTTCTTCAGTTTTTCAAAGATCTTGCAGACTCAATCTGCATCTTTCTGCAAATTCATCAGTTCTTTATCTTTCTTGCGCATCAAGCATGACAGAGAATTCAGATTTTCTGAAACCTTCAATCCCTAGGTTTGATGGATTTTACGATCACTGGGCCATGTTGATGGAAAACCTGCTGAGATCAAAGGAGTATTGGTCATTGATAGAGAATGGAGTTACAATTGTGCCTGCAAATGCAACAGAAGAGCAAGTCAAAGCTGCAGCTGCAAGCAAGATTACTGATATGAAGGTAAAGAATTACCTGTTTCAATCTATTGATCGTGCCATTTTAGAAACAATTCTTGCCAAAGATACTGCAAAGGATATTTGGGAGTCAATGAGATTGAAGTATAAGGGATCAACAAAGGTGAAGAGAGCTCAGCTTCAAGTTTCTCGCAGAGAATTTGAGGTAATTGAGATGGGTGAAAGTGAAACTGTGACTGAGTATTTTGCAAGAATCATGGCAATTGCGAACAAGATGACTTCTCAAGGTGAAAGAATGGAGCAAGCAACCATTGTTGATAAAATCTTGAGGTCTATGCCAGAGAAATTCAACTATGTCACTTGTTCAATAGAAGAGTCCAATGATGTGACTACAATGTCTCTAGATGCACTTCAATCCAGCCTGATAGTGCATGAGCAAAAGATGAAAAGCAAGAAAGTGGTGAACCACGATGAACAAGCTCTCACAGTCTCTGGTGCAGGGAGAGGGAGAGGAAGGAATGGTTCATCAAGAGGGCGTGGCAGAGGAAGAATAAGCAAAGAAACTGTTGAATGTTACAAATGTCATCAGTTAGGCCACTACAAGAATGAATGTCCTACTTGGGAGGAAGCAAAATATGCTGAAGCAGACTATGAAGAAGAGTTTCTTCTTATGACAGGCAAAGATTGTGAGGAATTTGAGACTGAAAGATGGTATCTTGATTCAGGTTGTAGCAACCATATGGTTGGCAACAAGAATTGGCTCTATGAATTTGATGAAAATTATAGGGACACTGTGAAACTTGGAGATGATTCAAAGATGAATGTTGTAGGCAAGGGAAATATCAAGCTAAGAATCAATGGTAGGGTACATGTTATAACTGAAGTGTACTATATTCCAGGCCTAAAGACCAACCTTCTAAGCATTGGTCAAATTCAACAGAAGAATGTCACAATCATCTTCAAGAATGATACCTGCAAGATCTTTCATGATGACAAGGGTTTGCTGTTCACCTCACAGATGTCAGGTAACAGGATGTACACTTTGACTGCTACAGTTATCTCACCCAAATGCTTAACAGTTTCAAAAGAGGATTGGTCACAGTTATGGCATGATAGATATGCACATTTGAGTGTTAAAGGCCTAAATGTGCTAGCTAAAAAGAATATGGTAGATGGATTACCAGTATTGAAAGAAATTGAGTACAAGTGTGAAGATTGCTTGACTGGCAAGCAACACAGAGAAGTCATTCCTAAGCAAGCTGTGTGGAGGGCAAATGAGAGGTTGGAGCTGGTACACTCTGACATATGTGGTCCCATAAACCCTACAAGCAATGGAGGCAACAGCAATCAAGGCATCAAAAGACAATTAACTGCTGCTTACACTCCACAGCAAAATGGAGTTTCTGAAAGAAAAAATAGAACATTGATGAATATGGTTAGAAGCATGCTAGCTGGTAAGAAAGTACCTAAAGTGTTTTGGCCTGAAGCTGTGAAATGGGCTACTTATGTCATGAATAGAAGCCCTACCCTATCTGTTAAAAACATGACTCCTCAGGAAGCTTGGAGTGGGAAGAAGCCTAATGTGCAGCACTTTAGGGTTTTTGGGTGCTTGGCATTTGTTCATGTACCAGACAGTCAGAGGATTAAGCTGGATAACAAGAGTGTTAAATGCATACATCTTGGAATAAGTGATGAATCCAAGGCCTACAAACTGTATGATCCAGAGAAAAAGAAAATTCTAGTCAGCAGAGATGTAATTTTTGAAGAAAAGAAAGGGTGGGATTGGAACAAATTAGAAGACAAGAGACATAGTGAGTTTGTTGATGAGCCTGAAGAAGAGAATAGTGAATCAGTCAATGATTTAGACAACAATGTAGAAGATGGTGGAAGTGATTCAGATGCAAGTCTCCCTTCAAACCCTATTCAAACTCCAAATGACTCTGAAGATGATGATCTTGATGTGCAAGCCTCAACTTCATTAGGTCCAAGAAATAGAAGACCACCAGTTAGTCACAATGACTATGTATCTGGTAGTGAGTTAGATAATGATGATCTGCACAACTTGGCTACTTATACACAAGCTGAAGATCCAAAGACATATGCAGAAGCTGAGAAACAAGGTGTATGGAGAACTGCAATGGATCAGGAGATGGAGTCCATTAAAAGTAATAACACTTGGGAATTGACAACCCTACCTGCAGGATCCAATGCAATTGGAGTCAAATGGATTTTCAAGACTAAGTACAATGAAAAGGGTGAAATTGAGAAGCATAAAGCTAGACTGGTTGCTAAGGGATATACTCAGAAGCATGGAATAGATTAAAATGAGGTTTTTGCTCCTGTAGCTAGATGGGATACTATAAGAACAATCCTTGCTCTTGCTGCAAAAGAGAGCTGGAATGTGTTTCAATTGGATGTAAAAAGTGCTTTTTTACATGGTGACTTAGCTGAAGACATCTATGTTGAGCAACCTCTTGGATATCAGATGGGAAATAAGAATAGTGTGTATAAATTGAAGAAGGCCCTCTATGGTTTGAAACAGGCTCCAAGAGCATGGTACAGCAAAATTGAAGGGTACTTCAATGATGAGAAGTTTGAAAAATGTCCTCATGAACATACTTTATTTGTGAAGTATGATAGAACTGGTAAGATTCTGATTGTTAGCTTATATGTTGATGATTTGATATGCACTGGAAATGACTTGCACATGATACAAGCATTCAAAGAATCTATGAAAAAGAGGTTTGCAATGACTGACTTAGGAAAGATGAAGTACTTTCTTGGAGTGGAAGTTATTCAATCTAAGGAAGGAATATTCATAAATCAGCACAAATATGCAGTTGAGATATTGAAGAGGTTTGGCATGGAACATTGTAATGAGGTTTGCAGTCCTATAGTGCCTGGATCCAAGCTTGTCAAAAATGAAAATGAAAGTGCTGCAGATGCTAGAGAATACAAGCAGATGGTGGGTAGCTTGATGTATCTGCTAGCTACCAGGCCTGACTTAGCTTTCTCTGTGTGCTTGGTTGCTAGATTTATGGATAGACCTACTGAGCTTCATGTCACAGCTGTTAAAAGAATAATGAGGTATTTGAAGGGTACTCTTGCTGATGGAATAATGTACAGTCATAAGTCAGATGAAGCCAAATTGGTTGGATGGTCTGACTCTGATTATGCTGGAGATTTAGATGATAGGAAGAGTACTTCTGGATATGTGTTCATGATTGGAACTGGTGCAGTCTCTTGGTCTTCAAAGAAGCAGCCCATTGTAACTTTGTCCACCACTGAGGCTGAGTATGTTGCAGCTTCACTATGTGCTTGCCAAGGATTATGGTTAAGAAATGTCATGAGTCATTTGAAGGTTGAACAAAGAGAGGTAACTGTTGTCTACTGTGATAATAGTTCATCCATAAAGTTGTCCAAGAATCCAATTATGCATGGTAGATGCAAACATATTGATGTTAGATTTCACTTCCTGAGGAATCTTGCAAAGGAAGGCACAATTGAGCTCAAGCACTGTCCATCTCAGGAGCAGCTTGCTGATATAATGACAAAACCATTGAAGATTGATGCATTCTACAAATTGAAGGCTGGTTTAGGGATGAAGAATACAGTGAAATGATAGTGTGAAGTGTGCTTGTGGAATTGGTCAGGTTGTCTGTGTAGCCTGCAGCAGTTGGCTGTGTGCTTGACTGGCCTAACCAGCTTGCAGGCCTGCCTGTTGGCCTAGGCGCGCGCGCAGTTTTCTTGTTTTGGCTTGCTAGTGTGTTTGCCTTAGCTTGGCCTAGCAATTTCCTCTAGGTTTTGTATAGTTTGCTGTTTGTTTTTGTAATTGTAGGGTTATACAATTAGGGGAGGATATGTTGGATATTGTATATTGGGCCTAGAATTATGCAAGCCCAATATCAAGTGTTTGTACTTTAAGCCCAATGCTTGTATATGACACATTGCCTATATAAAGTATGTGTGGTGATCATTAGTAATCAATGAGAAAGATCCCTTAATCATAACAATATACTGGTCTAAAATATGATGACATGATATGTTTTGAATGATGTTTTTGATGGAGTTTGTTTACAATTCCATCGATATTGGATTGTTCCCATTATCAAATATATACCACATCATTTAAAATGTATCACATGCCAATTTTTTAGTTCAAAAATATGTTGGATGATAGATTTCATTTTTTTTAAAACTTATCATTTTTATAACATCCGCTACTTAAGTAGCAGAAATAGAAAATTGAAAACTAGCATGGCGCACAAGAAGCACGTGAGGCGCCAAAAGAAATTTCCAAGCTATGGACCATCTACATGGCCTTACATTTTTCATAAGACAACTGACTATGGTCTGGCAAGTGCACAGTTTGTCATCGAGTAATAAATTCTCAATTGAATGAGTTCGTCTCCACAGAGATCGTGCCAAAACGATTATTTTCCGTTAGGAATTAAATATTAAAGATACTTTGCATTCGCTGTGGTTTTTGAAAAGGTTTTGAAACAGAAATATATAATATAAGATAAGAGAATTTAGATAAGGAAATATAGGTTAAGTGCTTTCGAATCCCTCCTATACTCCTGCTTGGTAACTGATGTTATATTGCTTAGTATTTCTTTTATTATCTGGCGTATTGATCATCAAGTAGTGAAATGTGTCGTCGCATACTAAAATCACCCTATTGCAATCGAAAACGCTAATACTAAACCAATGATAAGAGAACCCTTGTTTGTCACGTGTTAATTAGCCTTTAAAAATTCTCAACGTTAACCTTACCTTGATTGAACGGCTGTAGAACCTGCAAAAATTAACTATTTGTACCATTAATCCTTTGCCCCTAACCTCGGGTACTTCTACTACCGTTCTCAATGCTGGCTAGCTATATACTCTCTTAGTTCGGGATTAGAAGTATTGTCAGGAGATCACTTAACCCTTATGTTTCATTCAATAATATGTCCGGTATTACGAATAGTAATTAATAGATAATAATAGATAATAAACTGAATAGTAATTAATGCAAACTTTTTCTAACCAAATTACATAGTCTCAAGCATATATAGAGGAGTTCATCTACTCGACTTAACTTAAAGAGATTTAGATACTCATAGACATATTAAAACAGAAGAGTAAAAATATACATACAAAATAACTTTGATTCCTTGTTGAGGAAGTTACGTCTCCCTATGGTGGGGAGAGTCGCCTTCCCTCGAGGGCTCCTTAGCCCTCCTTGCTTCCCCTCCTTTGCTCCTTAGAGACTTATAGTTCTTTAAATTTATGAATGAATAATTGTGGTGGATGAGAGCTCTATTTATAGTTGATTTGGACTTGGGCTTCACACACCATCGTGGCACGGTGCACTCCATCGTGGCACAATGTCTCATAGAGATGCATCGTGGTACGATGCCCTCTATCGTGGCACGATGGGATTGATTTCTTTCCAAAATTTCGCAGATTTTCTTCAATTGTTTTTGGCAAAACACATGTGTTGAGATCAAACTTACGATAAGTATGTAAAAATATAGTGACTAAAAAGTTTGAATAAAAAAAGTGACTCATAAAATGCAGATTTACTTTATATATTTATCTTATAATTTCTTTTATATAATTTGCTTTCAAAATTTAATTATTTTCATTAGTAAATTATACCTATAAACTCAGTCCTCCTTAAACATAATTTGTGTCTCTTTCTCTACTGGATTTGAATTCTGTGCGGTTAACTACATGTAGTCAGTAAATTTGGTCCGTCTGATCAAGATCAAACGGTTCAGATTTTAAGATTAATTTTAATTATAAAATTTGATCTTAAAATTTGAACTATCTAATCTTGATCAAGCAATTTACATATAGTCGACTGCACTGCAGTCAATATATTATGATTGTAGTGAACCCCAATCGTCCCTACTATGTGTCATATTAGCTAAGAATGATTGCAGTGAACCCCAATCCGTCCCTACTATGTGTCATAGAAGCTAAGATGTTTCTAGCATACCATCACACACCACATGTGGAAAGAAAAAATATCTAAGAAGTTTTTTTGACTAAAAAAACATCTAAGAAGTTTATTACCTCTATTTTTGCCATACCTTAAACACCAATATTATACATACAACCATGGAAGTTTATCCTAAGAATTTTCACATTGCTGTTTTTCCATGGCTTGCTTTTGGTCACATAAGTCCATTCTTTGAGCTTGCTAAACTTATAGCTCAAAAGGGTCACAAAATTTCCTTTATTTCAACACCTAGAAACATGAAACGTCTCTCTAAACTACCTCAAAATTTACAACCTTTGGTAAACTTGATAGAACTTCCACTTCCTCATATAGAAAATCTCCCTAAGAATGCAGAAGCCACTATGGACATTCCAACACACATTGTTCCATATCTCAAGAAAGCATTTGATAGTCTTCAACAACCTTTGATTGAATTTTTGGAAAAATCCAAACCTGATTGCTTCATATATGACTTTGCACCTTATTGGTTACCACCAATATTATCAAAGCTTGGCATCTTAAGTATATTTTTCTCAATTTATAGTGCATTTGGTATGTCTTTTGCAGTGGAATTCATACTTGGAAGAAAGTCAAATGATGATGACAGTATTCTTTCTGCTGTACACTATGAACAAAATGAATCTGGTGTTTCAGATATGCTCAGAGTCAAAGAAACCCTTTTTGGTGCTGATTTTATTGCTATAAGAAGTTGCATGGAGATTGAAGGTAAGTATCTTGAATCACTTGAAAATTTGAGCAAGAAAAAAGTTATTCCAGTTGGATTATTGCCACCTTCACTACAATTCAGTGAGGACAAAAAGGATGAGAATTGGTATACAATCTTTAAGTGGTTGGATAAACAGGTACTCCCTTTGTTCCTTTTTATTTGTCATTTTAGATTTCTATATGCCAACGCACAACTTTGATCACTGATATCTTTAAGTGGTTGGATAAACAGGAAAAAAAGTCAGTGATTTATGTTGCATTTGGAAGTGAAGTGACATTAAGTGATGAAGAATTTTTTGAGATAGCTAAAGGATTAGAGTTATCTAGTTTTCCTTTTCTTTGGATTGTGAAAAACCAAGTTAAACATGATTGGCTTGTTGAGAATCAATTAAATAAGAATGGATTAATTTGGAGTAATTGGGCACCACAGTTGAGAATCTTAGCACATGAGTCAATTGGAGGATTTTTAACACACTGTGGTTGGAGTTCAGTGATAGAGAGTCTTAAATTTGGATGTCCACTTATTATGTTACCATTTGAAAATGAACAAGGTTTAATTTCTAAACATATGGAAGAAAAAATGGTAGGGGTGAAAGTAAATAGATATGATGGGAAATGTACTAGAGATTCAGTGACCAAAGCATTGAGATCAGTGATGGTAAAGGAGGAAGGAAAGAGCTATAGAAGTAATGCAGAAGAGATGAGCAAGATAGTTGGAGACATGGAGTTGCACCAAAATTATTTAGATGAATTTGTTGATTATGTGGAGCAACAAATCCCTTCCTCTATGCATTAGTACTTTCTTTTTTCTTTTTAGAGTGAGTCCCGCGAGCTTAGCTCGGTTGGTAAGGACATTGCATTATATATCCACGGGGCCGGGGTTCGAACCCCGGTCATCCCACTTATCCACCTTAAAGGTGGAATTTATAGCCACTAGGCTACATAACAAAAATGTCTAAGGTTTAGAGTCATATTATAATGTAATAATCAAAGTGCATTGGAATTTGGTGGTTCCTTTGCTCTTCTTTATGTATTGCATAGTAATGCTGCCTAGTGCAAACTTTCTTTCAATATGCAATTTAAGTTTTTTGATTCAGTGATTTCTATAGATTTAATGCCTTAGAATATCAAGGAAACTAGTCTAAAATCTCGAAATGGGTATTTAGGAGTGAAATTGAAAGCCTTTTACATGCTATCGAGCGCCTCTGGGAAAGGATTGTCTCCGGTGATGTAAGAGTCTAGTTAATTTCCAGCCCTTGATTTAGCAAGATGGGGAGAAGGAAAAAAAAAAAGAAAAGTAGATTTAAGGGTGAAGATTTTCCACTTAAAAACATGAGAAAAAAAAATCACAGGAGGCAATCCTTTTCCATTACTAGCTAGCAGCCGAATAATCTTGTCCTTAAATTGAAATGAATGGTTAAGTTTTTTTATTGAATATTTTTTGTTTTGCATCAAGCTCTTATTTGTATGAATTTCATGCCACATCCAGATTTTGAATCCAACAGATAGAATAGGGACATGAAGGATTTATGCTTTCATATTTATCAACTTTACATTAACACGACATTAGGCGCGTGCAACACCTCACATTATATTCAGAAAAATGAATGCATTACACTCAATTCGTCCCAAAGAATACAATTCGTATGCAAGGAACAATCCTAATCTTCGAAGGTTTCTTAACATCATCTATAGTTAACTTGTGGTAATGGGAAAACACATTTAGTAATCCATTGTAATGGTCTAAATAGTATCGCCCTTTTCTTGCGCCAGAACCAAATAGCAGCATTGTATTGTTCATTCAGAACCTTTCGCGTGGCAGCCTTCCAATCATATTTCTCCATCTCATTACGCGCAGCCTTTCCCATGGTTTCTCTCAACTCTTTGTTGAACGAAAGGGGTTTCAATTTACTCAAACAGTCATCAAGATCACCTGGATTATAGAGGTAGCCGGTTTTACCTTCTTGATCCGCAGGGATTATATCTGGAATGCCTCCTGCTCGTGCTGCCACACCACGGTATCCCTGAAGACATGGCCTCCAAAACAACGAATCCAAGTGTCTCTGACTCTGAAGGCATGACAAATACATCTCCACTAGCATATTCTTCCCCTAGTAACATTCCTGTGAATACTACAGGCATACCTTCAAACATTTTCTCCAGCTCCTCCCTTGTAGTATTGTTTTCGGTGGTTAAGAACTCAGTTCTACTAAAATTTACTAAAGTATATTCTTATATCGTCATGTGATCAAATATAACACACTCATAAAATTTGAATTTTGTATTTTATTCTTTTAATTATTTCTTAAATAATCAAAAATCATATAAGCGTGACTATATAATTACGTGACCATGGAAGTCTTGCTCTACCAAGTAGAATATTTTGTCTTTTTTTTTATAAAAAAAAAAAAAGAAACTCAGAATCAAGAAAGTTGAAATAACTAACTAACAAACAAAGTTGAAATAACTAACTATAACAAACAAAGTAGAAAACCGTTATTGAGTTAGTTATAGGATCTTATATATAAATATCCACGTTAGTTCATTTTCTCAAGTCATTGTTTTGTTTGATATCTCTCTTTCTCTCTCTCTCTCTCTCAAGAACCATTTTTCAGTGCACTAGCTCTTCAAACCATGGCGCATCCATTGCAAAATCGAGTAGCTCCTGAACCACTGCAGGTAGAACAACCAGCTGAAGGAGGAGGAGGAGGTGGTGGACCGCCAAGAGGAGGAGGAGGAGGAGATGGAGGACTTTCATTCAGAGTCAAAGTTCTACTTGGAACTGTTTTTCTCATCAGTCTCTTTGTAAGAACTTCTTCATCTTCATCTTTCTGTCTTTCTTTCTTTCTTTCTTTCTTTCTTTCTTTCTTTCTTTCTCAATCACATGGAAATATTGTTTCTTCTTTCATCTTTCTTTCTTTCTTTCTCAATCATGATGATTCTCATTTGCATGTTTGTGTTATATACTTACTGTTATCTATCTTCATCTTTCTTTCTAAATGATTGATGAACAAAGCAGAACATATATACATAGTACTGTACTTATATATTATGAATGATTAATTAATTATTTCAGTTCAAATTTACAATTCCACATTTTGTATGCTATATATTGTGCTATTTATAATTAATTAATCATTTTTTTTTTTGATAAAAAATTAATTAATCATTCTCATGGACTTGTTTTGGCATTTGATTTTGTGTTTTTTTTAATATATTATGAAAAATGTTATGATTAATGTATTGTATATATCTCGATTCATTAAAGCAGAATATATGTAGTGTACTAATTATTAATATTATTATTTGTGTTCAAATTTGCAATTCCTCATTCTGAATATGCTATATTGTGGTATTAATATTAATTAATTAATCTCATGGACATTTTTTGGCATTTAATTTATATTCTGAAAAATGTTATGATTAATATATTGTTTTTAATTTGATCAGGCATTAATTGTCTTCCTGGTATTTGGAAGCGACCACCAGACTGGAGACACACCACCACCATCACAATCGCCATTACCATGACAGTAACCGGCGATCCATTCAGGCCGGCCATTTAATTCATCTTCATTAGCGAATATGCACAAGAATAAAGTGTTCCTTCTATTTTGCTTTCAGTATGTTGATACTATAGTAGCATTTTACCAATGCTAACTATGTAGTAGTATATGTAGTAGTGATGGTGTTAATATGCACAATATTGTTCATCATTACTTAGTTTTTTACTTTTTAGTTTTATGCATGTAATATGAAGGAAACATATCCAGTTATTGTTTACAGTATAACATGGAACACATTCATGATGTGCATTTGTCCATAAATAATAATAATAAAGTCATTCATATTCATAAGCTAGCTCTCTTTTTTACCTTTTGGTTATATTATAATTGCACATACTCAGTGTAGAAATATTTATGAAATTTTGATTTCTTTTATTTGGTTGGATGATTGAAGAAAATTAAATCCCTATATGTTTTGCATTGAGCTCTTATTTGTATGAATTTCATGCCACATCCAACAGAGATTTTGAATCAACATAGGTAAATTAAATACAAAATAGATAGAATAGGCGCGCACCTCACCATATTGTAACTTATATTATATTCAGAAAAATGAATGCATTACACGCAATTGACCACACATTCATCCCAAAGAATACAATTTTTATGTGAACTCAAACCTAGAAAGGAACAATCCTAATCTTGGAAGGTTTCCTAACATCATCTATAGTTAACTTGCGGTGATGGGAAAACACGTTTAGCAATCCATTGTAAGGGTCTAAATAGTATCGCCCTTTTCTTGCGCCAGAACCAAATAGCAGCATTGTATTGTTCATTGCGAACCTTTCGCGTGGCTGCCTTCCAATCAAATTTCTCCATCTCCTTACGCGCAGCTTTTCCCATGGTTTCTCTTAACTCTTTGTCGAACAAAAGGGGTTTCAATTTACTCAAACAGTCGTCAAGATCGCCTGGATTATAGAGGTAGCCGGTTTTACCTTCTTGATCTGCAGGGATTATATCTGGAATGCCTCCTGCGCGTGCTGCGACCACAGGTATCCCTGAAGACATGGCCTCCAAAACAACAAATCCAAGTGTCTCTGACTCTGAAGGCATAACGAATATATCTCCACTAGCATATGCTTGAGAGAGTTCTTCTCCTAGTAACATTCCTGTGAATACCACAGGCATACCTTCAAACATTTTCTCCAGCTCCTCCCTGGTAATATTTTGTTTTTCGGAAGTTAAGAACTCGTACTATTAAAAGTTACCAAAGTGTTTACATTTAAGATTGCTTTATCTAGAGCGGGAAGAAAATGAATTATAAATAAAAATAATTGAAATGAGAGCAGAAATAGCCATAGAGAAAGACCTCAAAGGAAAAAGAATAAAGGTCTGTTTGGGTAAACAACATAATTAAGCAGTTATAATAAGATAAACAGTTATCATATAAGTGTTTATGTATAACGTAATTTAACAATCAAAGAAAAATTTCAGTCAAGCTGTTTTCATGTAAGCAATAAGTTATCTTCAAAACTTATCCTGGAGAGCTTATTAAAAATAGCTTAAAACAATTTCCGAACATATCATAAAATGTTTCTGCAAGATCACTCAAACACTCCGGCAAGTGCTTATGCTAATAAATAACCTAAAGTAATTGTTTATAAGCCAATCCAAGCGCACCCTAAATATGAAGCAAGAAAATCTTTTTCTTGATGACAATTGGCCATTATATGATTTGAAGTGGAAGAGGTACGAATAAAAAAGTGTTCGTTAAAAGCCACAGAATACAACTGGAATGGATAATTAGAGATATGTCATAATAGGTCACCTGTACGGTCCATCTCCGATGAAAGCAATTCGAGCTTCAGGAAGCTTATCCATGAGTCTGCAAAACCACGTGGTTCAGATGTCAAAGGCAGCGTAGTAATAAAGATATTCATACGAAAGATATATTATTTTTCATGGTAAGAAATATCAGAGAAGTTAAGCAAATTGCAAGATGAAGTTTGTTCTACCCTTTGAGAAAATCTAAACTCTTTTCAACTCCAAGCCGTCCAACATGAACTATCAAAGGCTTCTCAGGTTCACCATTGCTGTAAGAATAAAATGAAACCAATCATTACCAAAACTTGTAGATAACAAAAAAAATGACAAAGGTTCAAACCTCAGTCTTAATCGCATTTCATGTGAACGGTATCGAGGATGGAAACTTTCAGAATCAACACCTTTGTTCCAAAGACGAATCTTATTAGCTGTATATCAACAAGAGAACCAAATCAGTCTCTAAATTTTGCTGCATTGACAAAGGCGTGCTGAGAATAAGCGGATTTCAAGTTCACCTGCTGTTACTCTAGCCGCTTGAAGATCCCTCCCAATGGCAACAGATGGCACCAGAGTCAGGTCAGCTGCTCTGTGAAGAAATTCTACATAAAACATAAAAAAATCATGTTATGCTCGCAAAAATTCTGTGTCCAAATCCGAAAATTAAGCAAGAAATTATTCATACTTATGACCAACCACATTGGTTTCACCAGCCAACTAAAGGTATATCTTGGAATGTACCTGAAGACCCAATAAGATTAAAAATAAGCAAAACCCTGAAAATCGTAAACGGAAGAGACACACTATCTAAAATGGTTAATATATTCTGAAAATTTGAAATCTGACTGAAACTTACACTGGTATATGGGTATGATAGGACATGACAATTGGAACACATAAAAGTTTTGCAATGATAAGAGCACCAAAAACCTGAAAATAAGGTAGTATCAGACATGCAATGTGACAAATAAATCTTCACAACTACATTATCCTTATTAACACAAACATTTAATAAATTATGATATAGAAGAATTGCGACCAACCATTATGCCTGGTGATGATGCATGTATTATGTCAGGCTTGAACCGAGCTACCTCTGAAATTATTCTTGGACTAAGTGCTAAAGAGAGGGGTACGTTCTGATACCAAGGGAGTGGAAAGCTGAATTTCCGATTTGTGTGTGGAATATGAAAAGTATTAGTATAAAACATTGTACTGATAGTTTTAAAAAAATACATGAATAAGCAAATCAAATCTTGTGATTATGGTAATGAAGAGTTTAATTTGATACACTAAAAAGTTTTACACTATCGATTAATCACAGTCAATCACGTTTGTGACATTAGAAGTGGTTATAATTGAAGTCAAATGTTTCTAATGATCTAAGTCATCTGACGATTATGATTGATGACATTGTAAAAAACAGTGACAGTATATATGAATTAAATCCATTAAGATAATAGGGAATCTTATAATTATTATACCAACTCTACATAATTGAGCCTCCGCTACGTAATTCAAACACACGAACATCATTATTGCTCTTTATGATAGTAATCATACTTTTAAAGAGCATATCCACCAACTACTCACATTCTAAATTGAAATATGAACATCAAAAATCATAAAAGGATGATAATAGGAAAGTCATAACCATAAACACTTATGAGTGAAATCTTAAAAGTAAATGCACATCATATGCTAGCAGAAGACGTGGTAAGGGGATGACAGTTGATAAATATATGATTCAAAAACAATAAATTTATAATAAGTAGAGCAATGAGATGAAAAAGAGATATCAGCTAAGCAAATAAAACAGATCGGTTTTAGCAACCTCCAAGATCCTATTACTTTGGCTCCATGAAATTCTTGGGGCACTCCTTTATGCGTTGTCACAACAATCACCTATAACAAACAAACGCAAGTAGTTAGTATGCAATGTAAATGTTGAAAGAATATATTCACAATGGAGAAGCTATCTATTCCGGATTTTCTTTGAATTATTGGGAGTACTATACAGTAAACACCAAAAATTAAAGGTAAATAATAAACATGTGGATACCGTGATACAAAACAAGTAGAAAAGTTACCTCATCTCCCATTTCACGAAGGCATTTGATAAAATTCTGAAACCGGTTTTTGTATCCTGAGACATATCTGCAAAATAGATGTCACCGAGAACATGAAGATACATATCTTTTTTCGGCACAGATAACATGACACATCTTTTGAAAAATGACACATGAATAATGTGAATTTTTGTTCAATCTCATTTCGATTGCAAGGGACACAGAAATTAGAAAACATAGTTGGTTAATTGCTCATCAAAACAATAAAATAGCTAGATGCAACTTTTCTGATAGAGAGACTGCACTAATAGAATGGATATCCAAAACAGATGGTCAAAAAGTCAGCTTAATCTATCTGATGCACATATCTCGATTCCTGCAGACTGTAATCTCAATCCTACTTTAAAACAATATGCAAAGGCAGAGTAGGGTGAAGGAAGCACAGACACTTCAAAGTAATACTCTTAGGATCATAGCTGATCTTCACAATTTATTACATTCATTTATTGAACTTCTATAACAATTTAGATTGGATTACAACAATAATCAGATATGTTATAGTATAGCATATTTTTTATAATTGTTAAGTTATAATATTTAAGTTAATATACAATTTAGTTCCATAGGTGACAACTTATGTTGTTTTCGTCCCTCGAATTGTTCATGTGCACAAACTAGTCCTCAAATGTGTCAACTTCACTAACCCTTCCTTCTGTTTTACGAACCTGTCGTTCTGGCAAGTAGGCAACACGTGGCACTTGATGCTACTACTACGTATTGAACAAAAGGATGAATTAGGGAATCAAGAAAGACGGACTTGTGTTAAGAGTTTGACCCGTTCAGATATTAATTTGTGCATACTAACTTTTTCAGGACCAAAGCAATGCTTGTTGCTACTTTCAAAGGTCAAATTGTATATTAAATCTAATTATCTCTTAATGTCTACAACTATGTATGCTCACTTTCCAAACATCAATTTTGTGATTCACACACTTCCAACTTCTAAACAAATATAAATTCAGATGCACCAAATATCAAACTTTGACATAAAAATACATGCCAACTCAGTAAATTCATCAAACTGTTCCAATTAAATACTAAAACAAAACCATACCAACGAGACCTCAACAAAGAGAGCAATTTGACCTCGTTGGTTTGGTTATAGTGGCTCTTTGTTGGTAATTGCTGCTAAAACTGTTCCAATTCGACGAGTCCTCCTTCTAAAACCAAACCAACTCAATTGCTGCAAAAACGAAAAATTAGAAAAAACAGCAATTGAATCTTGCCTTGTTGGTTTGGTTATAGTGGCTTTTATTGACAAATGTTAGTGGACATTTGTTAGCAGCAAGGATCAAATCTTGAACCTACTTCATACTACTCTTTCAGCGTCTCAACTCATCCCTGAACTACACTTTCAAGGACATTATACCTCTGTAGCACGACACTTCTTATTGAAGACATATCAGTATCCAACACATGTGATTACATTCAATTTTGTAATTTTCTCTAATTATTATCAGTGTCGTGTCCCGTGTCAGTGCTTCATAGCATTATACAACTGGTTATAGTGTTGACTTTGTAGTGTTGGAAACTATGTAACATGAAGAGAAAATTAAGAAGCCGGACAAATCAAAACAATTGCAAGGAGGTTTCAATTTCAACATCAAACACCAAAATTCAATAAAGCATTAGAAAATACAACACAAAATGAATAATACAAATCCAAAACAAAAAGGGACTCACGCAAATGGAGAAGGTTCAACAAAGAGAGCAATTCTTCTCGGCCTCGAATTCGTCTCATTTTCAGCATCAACCAAAGTAGAAGAAGAAGTACCCTCTCCCTTATCCTCTTCTTCAAAAGTATCAGACTCTGTTTTATCCATTTTTGTAGCTTCAAGCACCAAACATTTTCTACCCTTCATAGTTTCTGACCCTTGAAAATAGCACAATCGTGCTTTATTACAAGAATAAGAAATGGGTTTTGGTCCAAATGGGGAAAAAAGTTGAAATTTAAGAGAAGTAATAGAAGGGTATGAAGAACATGATGATGATGATGAAGGGAGAGAAGAATTTATAGAGAGAGTAGTAGAATTCATATTCACAATATAATGAAGAAACAAATTTTACACAATTTGGATAGAATTGATTCGACTATGTGAGAGAAAATCCAACGAAGTTGGAATCAACTTATGAAGGAATGGGAGCTATGTGAATTGGAGCGAATTCTTTTGGAATATACGTTTTTAGATTACTGTAAAATCATTTATGGCATAGCCACTAGGTTTGTTCCGGTGATAAAGAGTTTTAAAAGCATGTTTGAAGTGTTGTTCGATCGTCAACTCTATTATAAACTTAAAAAATACTTTTGTATGACATTGGCAAAGCTTAGGGTATAGGTAGGTAGTATAGTAGTCATTTTGATAAAAAACCTTTGGCTTTGTTTGCTAAAAAATAACAGATAATTGATAAGCTAGTATATAGCGGATAATTTATAAGCTAATTTTTAACTTATAACGAATAAATTAGCCGATTGAATTTATAGTGTCTAATAAAATTAGCGTTGAACTAACTTATAAGTATGAAATGAAATAAAAAGGATATGTCAAAACACTTGTGAAGAAGCAGCAAAATTGAAAGTTTGGAGAGAAGCAATGGAATCAGAAATCAATGCAATTGAATCAAATGCAATGTTTTAAAACCCGGACCGGTGATCGACCCGATCAGACCAGTGGGTCACTGGTTCACTGGTCAGACCAGTGGGTCACTGGTCAGACCGCATGACTATTGACCCGGCTTATATAAAAATTTTAAATATATTAACTTGAATTTCATAACAATAAAATTTAATAAAAAAAAATTTCCTTCAAACTTTTTTCAATAAAATTTCATATATTTAAAAGAAAAAACACAAAAGCTTTTCATTTCATCATTATTTATATTTTGATTCACATATCTAACCGTATAATATTATAATTTAGTCAATAAAAGTATTATTATATCATAATTTTTAATTAGAACAACATAATTTATAAGTCCAAAAAAAATAATACATAATTTAATATATTATATTAAAATAAAACCGTGAATATATATTAAATTAAAAATAATAAGGAAAAAAAATGATCAATGTATTTATTAATACATGCCATGATGTTTTATAATTAATATAGTAGTATAGTAGTATTAAATATATTTCAATTATTTAGAATATCACATAAATGTGAGTGGCCTAGTGGTAATGGTGATGCAACTATATCCAAGTGACTTGAGTTCAACTCCTATATGCAACATATTTAGATTTTTTTGAAATAATGGATTTCTTCTTCAAATCGGTCCGGTTTCACGCGTGCGGGTTAACTCGGTTCCCGGTTCAACCATCAACCCATCCGGGTCACAGCGGTTTTCGGCGGTTTTAAAGCAGAACCGAAGTGGATATTCAAAACCAAATAAAATGAAAAGGGCAAGATAGAGAAGTATAAAGCCAGACTGGTAGCAAAGCAAAATGGGTCGTGTTGCAGCTTGAAGATGTGTGTGTAATGCAATCTCTGGGATATCAGAAAGGGAAAAGTGATGAGGTTTACAAGCTTAAAAAGACCCTATATGGTTTGAAGAAGGCTCCTAGAGATAGAGTCCTACTTCATATCAGGAAAGTTTAAAAGATGCACTCATGAACATACCTTCTTTGTCAAGCAAGGTAGTAATAAAAAGATTATGATAGTTAGCATATATGTAGATGACCTTATCTACACTGGTAATGATGTTCTAATGATGGATGAATTCAAAGCATCAATGAAGGATAAGTTTGCAATGACTGACCTTGGAAATTTGAAGTATTTCCTAGGAGTTGAAGTAAGTCAGAGTGAACAAGGAATTTTCATACATTAGCACAAATATAGTGCTGAAATTCTAAAGAGATTTGGAATGATGTCTGCAACAAAGTATACAAATATAGTGCTGAAATTCTAAAGAGATTTGGAATGATGTCTGCAACAAAGTATGTAGCCCAATTGTCACCGGATGCAAGCTAGTGAAGGATGAAAATGGGAGAGCTACTGATGCTACTACATACAAGCAGATGATTGGATGTTTAATGTATCTCTTAGCTACTAGATCTGACATGACTTTTGCAGTATGTCTGGCTGCTAGATACATGGAGAGGCCAATTGAGATGCATGTAGAAGTGGTTAAAAGAATAATGAGATACTTGAAAGGAACACAGAAGTTTGGTATGTTGTACAAATGCAAGAGCAACACTGATTTAACTCTACAAGGTTGGAGTGACTCAGACTGTGCTGGAGATCATGATGACAGAAAGAGCACATCTGGATATGTGTTTACTTTAGGGGAAAGTGCAATCTGCAGGTCATAAAAAAAAACAACCTATAGTTACTCTATCAACAACTAAAGTTGAGTGTGTATTTGCAGCTTCATGTGCTTGTCAATGCTTATGGTTGAAGAGTGTGCTAGATCACTTGCACATTGAGCAAGCTGGCTGCATTGTTATCAACTGTGATAACAGTTCCTCTATCAAGTTATCTAAGAACCCTATCATACACGGTAGGTGTAAACACATAGATGTGAGATTCCATTTTCTAAGGGATCTAAGCAAAGATGGAGTAGTTGAATTACAATACTGCAAGTCACAGGAGAAGCTAGCAGATATCATGATAAATGCCCTCAAACTTGAAAGTTTCTGCAAATTGAGGGAGGGAATTGGAATGTGTGACTTTCCAAGCTGATTTAGTGTGTTGCTAAAGGATGTATGACTCCTGCATCATCATCATCAGTGCCTTTTCTTGCCTGTTTTTTTCATTACAATTTGCTTATGTTTGTATTTTGCAGTGCTTGTGCTCATGAGCGCGCCTGAGCTTGTGTTTGTTTGTTTCTTGTAGTTTTGCTTTCGTGATTCTTTGTAAGTTTAAGTTGATTAGTTTATAATGATTAGCTTAAGGGAGGGTATGTTAGGAAGCAATTGCTATTGGGCCTAGATTGATTGGGCTTGACTAGTTTTGGCCCAATTGTTGTAAGCCTATATAAGACATTTGTAATGAATGAATAAACGATGGATCATCGATACCAACCAACACTTTCTCATACTCATTTCATAAAAAAAATAAAAAAATTCTCTCTATACACATTATCTCTCCCTTCTCTCTAAATTTCTACTACTCTTTCATTTGTTTCTCTCAAAATTTCTTCTCTATTTGTTATGTTAATTTTAATTTGTTCTAACTATTGATTTGTTATTTGATAGATTTAATTATATTCACAAAAAAAAATGCAAAAAGAAAACAAAAAAATGCAAAAAACAAACAAAAAAGATGAATTATATTCACAAAAAAAACTACATTTGCGGCGGCTTCTTGCTGACGCTAATGTCAAAGTGGGCAAAATAAAAATTTTGTTTCCGGCGGTTTGGGACTAACGCTATTGACCGACAAAAATTTCCGGCGGCTTATGACCGACACAAAACCCCTTTCCAGTGCTTTTTTGACGTTTCCGGCCGGTTTTGGCTGCCACAAATGCTGGAAATTCTTGTAGTGGATGGGGTGGTGGTGGCTGCGACAGATCTGTGATGGGGGTGGTGGTGGTGGCGGTTGCGTTGAATCTGAGTTGCAGGTAATGCGGGGTGTGGTAGTGAGGTGTTGACGTGAAGGTGTTCAATTTGGCGCCGCCGGTGGAGTGTGATTGGTTTTCTACACGTTACAGGATTCTCTGACCGCTTACAAATCTGTTTAGATTTGTTGTAGGAATCTTTTTTGAGGCTCGCTCTGATGGTTTCCAAATCTGCTGAGATTTGCTGGTTTCTTTGTATCTGGTTGACCTCTTTCGCATCAGTGTTGACTGTTTGGAGGCGGACTGCGACCTGAGACTTATCTACCTATGTTTTCATTCTACCGGTGCCCCATCAATTTTGGCTCGCGGAGCTGCTTTTTGGATTCTGATGGGCTAATCACTTTTGATTCGAGATCGGGAGTTAGAGTCTAGTGGTATCTTTATGGGTTGGGTTGATGGTCTTCTTTGGTGGTCTGGAGGCTACGTAGTGTCCTTCTAAGAATGAGATTAGAAGTGAACCTCTATTATACAACGTCTTTGTATTGTAGTTCTGCTTATATACCGATATTAGAAAATTACCAACTAATAAGGATAAATTAGTAAATTTGATGTGATAATCAATTTTATTATATTAGATATAGATATTAGATTATCATAAAAAGCATTTTTAATAGTACAAAGAAAAAAAATCATTTTTTTAAAGCTTAAACAAACGCATCCTAACTGAATTTTGAGCTGCAAGACATATCCTCATGTCAATCTGTGGTCACACTAAAATGTTTGTAATTTTTTATTATAAAATAAAAATGTTTGTAATTTGTGTACGTATATTGGGCCACATATACTCCCTCCGTTCCAAAACATAAGGGAAAATTGGTCAATTTTTTTTGATATATTTGGTTAAAAATTTTGACTAGATACATAAACCTTGTTTGCACTACTAGAAAAAAGACTTTAGAATAAGGGATTCTACTACTGATATCTAAATATCAGAAGTGAAAAACAAACAGACGTGAAAACTCCATATTTCACTACGGGGAAATGGAAAAACAGACGTGGAATCCCCATTATTTTAAATAAAAGTTAATGCAAAAATCAGGATATCACGTCGGGTAAAAAACAAACCGACGTGGAATCCCCATATTTACAACGACGATGGTGTTTACGACGGGTCACCAACCGACGTAAAAAGTCATTTTTACTAGTAGTTAAAACCCCTTTCTGTACTAGTGTTGACAAATTTTCCCTTTATATTTTGGGACAGAGAGAGTATATGAAAAACATATAATCAATTAGTATTTGCCAAATAATAATGTATTTTTTTTATAAGTAGTCGGCGGCTAGAAATTCTACCATTAAAATAGATAATTGGGATAATCGGGATTCGAGCCCGACCCTTGCATATATAATGCATCAACTGAGTTAAGCTCACGAAACATGTCGATTGATTTTGACGAAGAAACATATAGTCAGGCTACAATGTCAAGTTAATCACTTTTAAGCACAATAAAAATCTTGTTAATGACGTTCAAAAAAAAAAAGAAATCATGTTAATGACATTGATGTACAATAAAATGTCCTTGACCATATATATGTTATTGCTAGTAATGATAATTCAATACGAAAGGAATACATTTTTAGAAGATGCTCTTTTTAACTCTGCATACACTTTTTTTGTTTTTTCACCACCAGTTGAATCTGGTTTGAGGGTTAATCAAATCGCGGTCTTCCTTACCAAATTCAGCGTCAATCATCACTAAATCAACTAACGATCGGTTACCCTGCTGACACCTTTAGAGCAAAGTAGTACACCGATAAGACAAATATTATAGGAAGGTATTATTATAGTCCTTAATCCTTATTAAAATCCTTACTAATGACTATTGTAACTTATCTTATCTCCTAGTCAACATGACTTGTCTCCATCATTCTTTCATTTTTACTATAAATTGATATTCACATAATCGTTTTCTATCAAACAAACACATAATCAGCACAAACAAAATGGTTACTAGAAAAACTTCACTACTACTATTACCTTTCTGTTTCATTACTTTTGGTGTCATTTTATCCCAAACTGTTGCAGATGATATACCAAATGGACAAGTTGGTTATGGCTACACTGTCACAACAGTAAACACTGATCCAACAGGAAAATCTTTGACTGCTGACCTTAAACTCATCAATTCTTCCGATGTTTATGGACCTGACATTCCACTCCTCACACTCACTGCCAGGTAACTAACTAACTACCTCAACAACCAATCATAGTTTTTTGTTTTTTCTTGGTTATGTTTATCCATATATTTCTTGCCAGCTATGAAGCGGTGTCTGACACCGACACTTATAATTACATGGTCCGTATCGCGTCTGGTGTCCGTTTATGTGTCTGTGCTTCATAATTCAATTATTATTTTTTTCAAAGAAAGAAAAAACTAACTAAATTTTGATCTTTGAATTGTTGCAGTTTTGAGACTAAGGATAGATTAAGAGTAAGAATCACTGATTCAAAGAATCAAAGATGGGAAATTCCACAAGAAGTGATTCCAAGAAAATCATCATCTCAATCTCACTCTTTTTTCTTACCACAAGATACTCAAAACACAACAGAACACACAATCACACATCCAAGTTCAAGCCTTGTCTTCACACTCCACAGCACAACCCCATTTGGTTTCACCATCACACGAAAATACTCGAAAGATATAATCTTTAACACTCTACCAGATAACTCTAACCCCGAAACTTTTCTCGTGTTTAAAGATCAGTACTTGCAACTTTCTTCCTCTCTACCTGCAAACAGATCTTCTCTGTATGGTATTGGGGAGCATACAAAGAAATCTTTCAAGATACAACCAAACCAAGTTTTGACCCTTTGGAATGAAGATGTTGGTAGTTCCAATGTTGATATGAACACTTATGGCGCTCACCCTTTTTATTTGGATGTGAGAAAAACTACTTCATCTGATGGAATATTCAAAAATGGAACTACACATGGTGTTTTGCTTCTTAATAGTAATGGAATGGATGTTAATTACACCGGTGATCGTATTACTTATAAGGTGATCGGTGGTATTTTTGATTTGTATGTTTTCGCCGGATCAGCTCCTGAATCGGTTTTGGATCAGTATACTGAATTCATCGGTAGGCCTGCTCCTATGCCTTATTGGTCTTTCGGTAAGTGTATTTCTAATGATGTTGTTGATTCAATCATTATATCATCAAATTCCTATATATGCATGCTAATCCACATATCATTGTTACTTAAAACAGGTTTTCAACAGTGTAGATATGGCTACAAAGATGTAAATGATCTGACAGAAGTGGTAGCCAACTATGCAAAAGCTAGTATACCACTTGAAGTTATGTGGACAGATATTGATTACATGGATGCATATAAAGTTTTCACACTTGATCCTGTTAATTTTCCACAAGATAAGATGAAAACTTTTGTTGATACTCTTCACAAAAACGGTCAGAAATATGTCGTTATCGTGGATCCAGGTACCTAATTCTGACACAAAAGTATCTTTCTCTATTAGAGCTATCTTAATGTTTCATTCATCTATGATATGTCATTGATTTGAGGCAAATTTTGTCTGCAGGTATCGGTACAAATAGTACATATGAAACCTTCAATAGAGGTTTGAAAGCCGATATTTACATAAAGAGAAATGGAACCAATTATCTTGGTAAAGTTTGGCCTGGTGAAGTTTACTTTCCTGATTTTATTAATCCTAATAGCCAAAAATGGTGGAGTGAAGAAATCAAGTTATTTAAAGATATTCTTGATTACGATGGTCTTTGGCTTGACATGAATGAGATAGCAAGTTTCATAACTTCTAGTTCCGATCCTGCATCTAAACTTGATAATCCTCCTTACAAAATTCATAGTACAGGAGGTCAACGGCCGATTATCGAAAGAACAGTTCCACCAACAGCTTACCATTATGGTAACATCACTGAGTATGATGCTCACAATTTGTTTGGATTCTATGAAGCCAAAGCGACTAACAAGGCCTTAGTGGATTTATTTGGTAAAAGGCCGTTCGTTTTGAGTAGATCAACTTTTGTCGGCTCCGGCAAGTATACGGCTCATTGGACAGGAGATAATGCTGCTTCATTTAATGACTTAGGATACTCAATCCCAACAATATTGAGCTTTGGCCTCTTTGGTGTTCCTATGGTTGGAGCAGATATCTGTGGCTTCCAAGGAAACACAAATGAAGAACTTTGTCAGCGTTGGATCCAGGTAACAAACACTTATATGATAAGTATTTATGTTATAAGCGCTTAATTAAATTGATTATCCAAACTGGTTTTTGATACTTTTAATTTCTACAATGTAGTTGGGGGCCTTTTACCCGTTTTCAAGAGATCATTCAGATAAAAATTCCAACAGGCAAGAGCTTTACCTTTGGGATTCAGTTGCAGCATCAGCTCGAAAAGTGCTCGGCCTTCGTTACCGCCTTCTTCCACATTTCTACACACAAATGTACCAATCAAATCAAAAAGGGACACCAATTGCGCGACCACTTTTCTTTTCATTCCCCAAGGATACTAATACATATGAAATAAGCTCACAGTTTCTAATAGGCAGAGGTGTTCTAGTCTCACCTGTGGTAGTGGCCGGTGCGGTAACCGTTGATGCATACTTTCCTAAAGGAAATTGGTTTGATCTCTTCAATCTCACGAATTCCGTGGTTGCGGAAACGGGAAAATATGTCACACTTGATGCACCAGCTGATCACATAAATGTGCATCTTGGTGAAGGTAACATTTTACCCTTACAAGGTGAAGCAATGACAACAGAAGCGGCGCGTAACACGCCATTCGAACTATTGGTTGCTTTTGGTAGCAATGGAAATAGTTATGGAAGAGTTTATTTGGATGATGGCGAGTCTTTGAATTTAAGAGGACCTGAAGGGCAATGGACACTTGTTGAATTCTATGGTGAATTGCATAACAATACTGTTTCTGTTAGTTCCAATGTTACTAATGCAAAATTTGCTTTGGATAAAAAATGGATTATTGAAAAGGTAACTTTCTTGGGAATACCTAAGAGTGGTAACTCTAACTCATCTCATTTTGATATCAAAGAAGTTGCAAATTTGACACAGCTTATTGGAGAGCAATTTAAGATTGAGAAGCCAATTGTGTAATGTCATTTTTTGTAACAGAAATAAATTGTTACTCCCTGCCTGCATTAGAGACAGTACCTGTCAGATTGATAAAAATTTGTTAGTCAGATTTTAGTTTTCGATGTAACTTTGATCGCTTATTTTTTAAATGTACCTTCTAATTCTAATTAATGTTATGTTCAACCGTGTTAAACTATTGTTCTCCACTTTACTATTATTTTCCTCACTAATTCTTATTTTATCTGCGTACTTATCATCATCAACTTCTCTTCTAGACTGCGCGCATCTCGTACTACTCCCTCATCTTTGTGCATTTGTACTTCTCTTCTTCTCGCAATCTCGTTTATTCAACCAAATTATTATTACTGTTATTCGACCTTTTCAAGTATTGTTCATTTGATTAAGCATAAGCTATTAGTTCTAGTTTGTGAAGTTAATTTAATAGGAATTCAATAGTTCTTGTAAGAGTTCAACCAAACAATGAGAAGAAGCAAAATATATAAAAGTTTTTTTCTTTCTTTTCTTTGAAATAACCTTTGAGGCCAAAGTAAATGATAGCACTTTGAAAAGGAAATGAGAGGTCCATGCCATTGCTACTAGTAGTGTCTATGCATAAAACCTTTGGCTTCATTCTACATTTGCCTTTGCTATGAATACATAAACAAGGGTTTGGGAAAAGTTCAAGTAACAACATCTTAATCAAAGTGAAACATAGACATGTATATGTACACATAAATAAAAATAAATATAAGTTAGAGGGTTCCCCTTCATTATGCTCAGATGTACACATTTTTCTGCATGTATTGTTATGAAACATAGACATGATGTTCAGATGCACACATTTTTATGATGTTCAGATTCACACATATTTTTCTGCATAATTATGAAACCAATCTAATGATCAATTTCATTTGGTTCATTAATCCACTTAAATATTGGAGTTTTGAATTCTACATCTTATACTATACTAGCAAAATACCCATGTGTACGCACGGGTCGCGCCGTGGCCGCAATATTTTTTTTATCATAGGTCGAGTATTATATAATACGAAATTAGTCCCGTTATAAAATTATTCATCATTATAAAGATTATTGTCCGGTGTATGATAATATGATCGAAAACTGTTTTTCTATTATTTTGAAATAGATGGAGTAGTAATATTAGTGTTATTCATAAAAATTCAAATTTAATTCATCCTTAAATAAAAAAATTAACCTTTTTGCAAGAGAGATTTCTACAATGTATTAAAGATGATCGTTGAAAAAATTAAAAACATTTCAGCGCAAAAATAATAAAAAATCATATTTAATTCATTCATTTTTTAAAATAATTTATCTTTTATGTATCAATGTCAAACATCTATCGTATCCAAGAAATAAAAAGTAGGCACGCATAATAAAAATATGTCCATGCAAAAATTATAAAAAAGTAGGCACATGTAGAGAAACTCTTGCATACTCCCGTGACCAAAAAATAGTATTTGGTCCTTCCAGTCAAACTTTGACAACACATCACATAAAGATTTCTCAAATAAAATAAAATACATAAAAAAAAAATTTAATTTATATGCACCGTCAGTCTAAAGTTATTTTATACATGTGTCCAACAATATACCGACATATTATGTATGATAATTAAAAATACATGATGTGTCACATTAAATAAAAACAATTTAGAATAAACGAGGGATAGACATGTGACATAAAATAGAAAATGAGATATTTAGTTGGAAGATCAAGGTAATCTACGTAGTATATGGAGAGGTTTTTTTTTTTTTTTTTTAACAGAGAAATATGTATCAAAAAATAGAAAGGAAACAAACCCGTTTGAAAAAAATAGAAACAAACCCCGTTTGAAAAGAATAGAAACAAAATTTGATGAGATATTAGTATTTTTTTTTAATAAAATGATGAGATATTAATATATTACTAAAGTTTTTTTTTTAGCCTACAAAGTGATTACTACTGGATTTCTTTTCTGATCTTATAATAGTTTTATACCTGGTGAATTCTTTGCTACACATATTATGTTTATATGCAGATTCGATTTTATCTAGATTTGTTATTTTTTTTTTATTATCAAGATTTGTTATTTTATTTTCCTTGCTATTTAAGCTAAATTAGGGTAGGCTTGATACACACTTTTTGATTGAATAAATTAGAGAGATTTTCTCTTTATAGTGGATTCTAGGGTTTGGTGGATTCCAAATTATTTATCTGGATTCCAGAAATTTGGTAGGTAGGTTTCTCATATTCTTTTCGTAGCTTGAACGGTCATTGGAGATCAACCAATAACTAGGGCAGACCTCTATCTATTGCAAATTGATATGAAGATGGAAGAAACAAAAGCTGCTGTGACGACAAGTAACAAGGTTAGAAATTATCTACATCCAGATATCATACTTTTTATTCTCTCAAAATTGCCTCTAAAATCATTGAAAAGATTTGAATGTGTATGCAAATCATGGGCGACTCTATTTCAAAACTCTTATTTCATGACCATATACCGCAAAAAATTCATATCTAATAGTAACCATTATGATGATACATATCTCGTCCTACAAAATGGTGAGAGACAAGGAGATTATTATTACGGCGAATACCGTTATGAGTTTTATTTGGTCCCTGGCCAGAGGTTTGAAGATAGGATCAAAGTAGATTGGCCACCTCCATTTCAAAAGGATGATTGTGATATTTATATTATGGGCATTGTTAGTATTAATGGCATTCTTTGTCTCAATCAAGGATTCGGAAGACGACTTGTACTTTGGAACCCAACTACTCTTGAATTCAGCGTCATTCCTCGCAGCCCTTTTGTATATGTACCACCCCATGGACACCCTTATTATGAACTTCATGGATTTGGTTATGATCATATAACAAATGACTATAAAGTTATTCGATTTATAGATTCAAATATCATAGTTGAAGATTATGAAGAGATTGTAGATGAAGGTAGATCACCATATGAAACATTCTGGGAGATATAAGAAGTAACTCTTGGAAGAAGCTTGATGTCAATATACCAAATCGTTATTGCTATACTCTAAATCGCCGAATCGGAGTGTACACAAATGGAGTTTGTCATTGGTGGGCTGGAACTGATGATTCACGTAATTTTGAAGAATGTTTGGTGTCTTTTAACTTTAGCATTGAGCAGTTGTTTACAACACCCATGCCCTCATATTTGGTTGCTAGTTGTCCTTTTATATTTGCGGAGAGACAATTGGTGCTTTTAAATGAGTCAATTGTATTGATCTCAAAAAAGAAGTATACAATTCACATATCAATTTTGGGGGAATTCGGCGTAAGAGAATCGTGGACTAAACTTTTTACTATTACGCGCTTACCTTTCACACACTGTTGCATCGGAGTTGGAAATTTGAGCAATATAATCTTCTTCAAAAAGAAAGATAATAAACTAGCTTGGATTGATTTATATACTAAGATGATTGAGGAGCTTGATGTTAAAGTAGGGGAGTATGCTTTTGCAGGGAAGTACAAGAAAAGCTTTCTTCCTATTAGAGGAATGAATAATTAATTCTTTTTGTTGTTTATTTGCACCAATGAACGACTACTAAAATTTTAATTTAGTTATATACTTATATTGCAATGAAATGTAGTTTCGTAATGATTTAATGTCCTTTGTGTTAATGTGTGCCGGCCATTTGATGAAAGAATGGGGAAGTATTAGATAGTTATAAATGCATTAACATTTTGTATTTGCATTTCACGGCTTTGATTTGATGAAATACTTGGATGACTTATAAATGCTGAAAAATGTAGTGCTATTCCTTAGGGCTTTTGTTTTCCTTCTATAAATACTGAAAAATGTGTGTTGTTTGTTTATTGATGTCGAAGACACTTATTACCGATCGTTAGTTGGTTCAGTGGTGATTAGCGTTGTACTTGATGGTAGGATCATGGTTCGATCCCCACAACTGCGATCGAGAGATGACTAAAATCATTTGATGCCAGAACTGACCTCAAACCAGATTAGATGGTCCAGTAGACCAAATACATACTGGTGGTGAGAAAGAAAGAAAGAAAAAAAAGACACTTATTGGACTCCTTTAGGGGGTGTATTCAATTAAGATTTTAATGGATTTAAAAAAAAAATTATGATGACAAAATTTTGTGGTATTCAATTAGGATTTTAAAATACTTAAAAAAAGTCTAGTGGTATTCAATTAGGATTTCAAAAGACTTTAAAAAAGTCTAGTGGTATTCAATCAAGACTCTTTACAACTTACAAAAAAGTCTTGTGGTATTCAAAAGTATTTTAATTTCGATGGATGGATTGTTTAAAAAATAAGATTTTAATGAATTTTGATGGACTTTTTAATGAATTTTGAACTACAAAACGTCTTTCCTCATATTATGAGATTTCGACGGATTCTCATTTTTTTATTCTTTATTACTTTCACAGTTCATCATCACTGCATCCGGTTTTTTATTCTTCTTTTCTTTGTTCACTTTTTCAACAATCTTCCCAAACGCCTTTTTCAAACTCTCCAAGACTTTTTATTTTCATCATCATTATACCGGTTTTTTTTCTTCTTCTTGTTCTTCTTTACCTATCAAATATGTTTTTTTGCAAAAAATATTTTAACAAATTCTACATCTTTTTTACAAATTTTTGATTCATTACAATATTCTACAGCAAACGAAATTTTTTCGTTACATTCATCTGTTTCTATTTCCCATAGTGTTAAGAAATTAATTACAATAGTAAAATGACAAGTGGATGATTGTGGTGTTAGGAGGGGCAAATTTGAACTTTCATTTGTATGTTTTTTTAATAGATTTACATGATTTACATGATTCACTAGGTTGGCCAACAAAATGCTAAAAATACTTGGATCTGATTCCATTAACTCAATACTCTTGTCAACACAATTAATACAGATGTAGTTGGAAGATAATCAATTCATACCAATAATAACATTCAACTTCTTTAAAGGCAAACATGTAAAATCAACAAATAGCATGTTTGGTTTGGTAACGTGTGTGGTGAGGGGGAAGTAACGCACGGTGAACATGAAGCTACTAGTTGTATATTTTAGATGGACGTGATTTTTCACCGTGATAGGACAATCAAATCAAACAAGTACCAAAGTGTTTCGGAATAGTCAAAGAACCAAATATCCAAATGGCCCATATCATCTTCAACCAGTTAACATCTCTATATTTACTAAGGCGTATCGTTTTCAATAGAACTTCATACATAGCTTATAAATGACACATTCACAAGTCCAATATATCCTTACAATACACCAATAATAGCGGATATATGACTCCTTCGCAAGATATTTGTGATTCATTCCACTCACATATGGTGGAATCCAAAAAACTGTTATGCAAGTCACTTTTCTATATATGCCACATGCATTCATTTTTAAAGTACACATATTCTTCCCAACTTTACACTCTCTCATATTGAGCAAATACTGACCTGAACTTGAAATGCTAACATTTCTTAAGATATCCTTCCCTTGCACACCTGAAATACAATCAGTGATTCACCTGAGCTCTTAACTAGATCCCTAATTTAGGTTTCTACGACATAATGCAAACGAGACGCATACAAACCTAAACTATTAACACAATCAATCAATAGACACAAAGGAATGCATACACTACAATCAAACATCACTATTAAAGTTGTTTCTAACTTGAAGTTAGAAATTTCAGTTTTTTATGCTAAAATCGATTTGTACACTTAACATAAGATGGGTTGAACGTACTACATCACGTATGTTTCTATCGGTCGCATAACCGATGTAAAAACTCATTTTTTAACCGATGTAAAACTCCCCTCTACACTAGCTAGTGTTTAGTGTTTATTGTTTTACTTACTTTTACACCAATATAAATTATTTTACATTCAACTCACCGTCAACTAAAACCTTGCTTTTAACTAGAACCAACACTCAAAAACAATTTATATCACCGCAAAACCGAACACACATTAACAACCCAATTCAAATTGATTCCCTCTTCACTTCTTTACATATTCTCTTGTTGTACAAGAATACCAACAAGGGCCAGTCCTTGATGATATCTCGATTTCTGATTTCAGAAAAACAGAACCAAATGGGTAACAAAAAGCATGACATGGCCCTGCAAAATTCCACCTCAAAAGCAACGATGTGTTTACCAATTCCTCTCCCCTTCTGTCTCACTGTTACCAGTACTTCCCTTTTTTCCTACAAACAAAACTGTTTTACTCTTTGTCCCTTTGTCAAGTCTTCATTCATCTACCACTTTGTCTTTTGACCAAACCCTTTATTTTTTTCTTCCTTGGTCTATGAGAAACACTCACACAATCTTCTTTCTGTTCATGCTTTGTCTCATTTCTCAACTCTTAATATGAATGTCTTAAATTGTGGTTGCATTAACCATTGTGATTGTGTTCAAATTTTAATATTGCAACAAATTGCGGTCAAATAAAATTGATGCAACAGCAACACTAGTAGTTAGTGAGTGACTTTATTCAGGATTAAGTTAAGCTTTTAGATTGGTTTAATATCCCATAAACACTGTAGTTGTCTATGCAATTATCGTGCGAAACTTTATATCGACGGCCGATGCAACTGATATTTGGTTGTGATGTTGTTGCGGAGTGTTAAAGAAGTTCTACATCGGATGTAAGATAGGATGTATATGGGTTTATAAAGTAGAGATAATCTTCACCATACAAGTTGGTTTTATAGGATTGAGTTAAGTTAACTTTCAATTCTAAAATAATATCAGAGCCTCTCCGAGATCCGTTGGGCCATCCGTTATCAGACCACCCACCATTTATATCCACACACCAACCAAACCCAATAGTGTTGTACGTGAGATGATCTACTAAGAAGTCTCACATCAGATGTAATATGATTCACGGAGAACTAAAATCATTTATATTGTGGCCTCAATTGTGGTTGGGGACCAAAATATTAACTTTTTTAAGAAAAACAATTGTTATTCTAGATAATTAATGAAAATAAATGCTGAAATAAACTGTCACACTATATATATACTTAAGAAAAAAAGTCATAATTAATTTTTATCCTAGTATATCCTTTTTCCATATTCACTTTGTAGCTTTTTGTCCTTCAAATAGATTTATCTATCTATATATACTCTTCCCATCCAACTGTTCTTCCTAACAAACATTCCAATTTTGCCTCTTCACACCCCTCTCTCCCCTCACTAGATTCTATTCTCTTTCCCTTAACAAAACCAAACACAAAAACTAAAAAATAAAACTTTTTTTTCCTCTTTCAAAATTATAATTATTCAAAATGTCAAATAAAAGCAAAAGGGTATGCTTTAGTCCTCATGTCAATGACATACCAACAATTTTTCTCAAGAAAAAAAGGGAAATTGGAAATGGTAATTTTAAATTAACCACAGAAAAATCAAGATTGGCTCCTTTGAAATTTCTAGTGAAGCTAGGAACAAAGGTTGCAAGTTCTATAAGAAGTGTTTCTATGAAAAGAAGATCTTCTAGGAAAGTTTCTTCTTCATCTACTTTGATAAGGTCGCGTTCGATATCGGACCTTACTGATTCACATCGCGCCGAAACTGTTGAAGATTGCATTGAGTTCTTACATTCTTCTTCAACTAGGGAGAGACCAAGTTTCAGTTGAGTTTAGTTGAATTCTCCTAAGTTATAAGGTTGCTACTTGCTTGAGATTTTAAGATGTATCTTTAAATGTTCATTAGTTTTGTTAAGAAAGAGATGTTAATTAGTCTTTGTTTTGTTTTTTTGTTTTAGATAGACAAATGTTAGTAGATTATGTAAGTTTTCAAGATTTGAACTCTAAAACTCTTGAATAGTAATTTTTCGGTGTTCCTCAACCAATCGAAGCAAAGATAAAAAACAAGTTCATCACATTGCACTATGTTACTTTGATGATTGAGTAGAGATTCCCATATTAACATTGGCTTAATTAATTCATCTTAAGTTTGAGTTGCTATTGTTGCATTCAATGTAATACATTGTTTGTACTAAAATAATTAGAGCACTAATGTTGTTTTGCTAATTGTTGGATGAAAAATGTTAGTCTCAAACATGTTCATTACATTTCTTTGCAATCTCTTTTATTTTTTGGTTTTTAAGATTCGTTAACGAAGTGCTAATGTTTTCATAGTAAACAGGAAAGAATATTTAAGGGCAGGTTTAATAATTAGTAACCTTCAAAACGACCAAGTAAAGTTATCACAAGGTTCGAAGGAATAGTCTCTGCAATTACGTGCAGAAAATATCTGATTTATGCAACAAAAAATCGTATAATCTCTTACTTTTAACACACCGCAATGGAGGCAATTTCTGCATTTGACGGTCTATATCTGTTACAGCGTCCCAAAACATGAAATACACGGTTACCTCATTTATTCTATTTTGTCCAACAAACAGTTGAAAGGCCACTGTCAAACGTATTCTGCAAATAAGGGATATTCATATTCCCATTGATATATCTTATCAGCTTTACAATATCCCTTTTGACCAATAATGCATGGCAAAGGCAACCTCAATTTTGTTGGTATAAACAAAAGTGTTTCTCAAAATATAGAATTTATTATATCTCAAAATATATTTTTATCTTCCTCTAATTAATCTTTTATATTTAAAAATGTAAATAATATTAAAACAAATAATTAGTTACATGTTCAGTTCTTCAATTCATCTTTCAATTTCAAACCCATCAAAAAGGGAACAAAAAATTGACCCAACAATTGCTTCCTCATGAGACAACATATCAATTTTGTCCTTTTCTTTTCTTGTTTTTTTTGTTGAAATAATTTAACTAAAGCATGAGTAACATCACAATCAACCCTTTATAAAAATTAGTGTAACAGTTATTATAAGCTTGGCAAATTAACTTTAAAAGTCGTGCTCCTCTTGAGGTCTGAGGTTCGATTCTCTCTGACGTCAATTTGGGTGGGCTAATTTAGTTTATTCAAAAAAAAAAGTCGTGCTTAAAAAGATTGGCGAGGCAAACACTAGTGATTCATTAAAACAATTTTTAATGTTCACACGTATGTTAATAATAATGATATTGATTCGACTTAAATGATTAAAAAATTTGGAATAAATTGTTTGGTAAAACTCAAATTTGATTTATGTGAGTGTAACAATCTTTCATCAAATTTTTAAATACTTTTCGACCGAACTTTTCATTATTAAATTCATTTGGTGTAAGAATAGAAGGTTAACATATATATGTCTATTATAATTATCAATCCATTAATCATATCACGGTAAGAAATAAGATAAAATGTTTTGCAAGTACAACCTAATTGATAATTGTCATAAATAATGATTTGCATGCAGATGCTTGAATTCATTCGATTTTTTTAAAAAAAAAATTATTTGTCCATATTTAAAATATGTGAGTTTAGTCATCACAGAAAATATTTTTAGATAAAACAAAAATTCCAGACGGTATTGTGAATAAACAGTGCATGGCATGATCAAGAATCCAATAAGATATGATTTTCAATTGTTAATTAATGCATGTGTCTCCTAGGAACTCTAGGTAGTGGATTTGAGTGAACAAAATCATGCTTACTAAGATTCCCGCAAGCTGGAATACGATTAAGTGAATTCTTGGATACATATCGTATTTGCATAACTTTCGATATATCATTGAGACAAATAATTCTAATAAATTTATAAATAATATTTATTAATTTTTGAACCTATCATAATTATCCATTTTAACATTATACCAATATATATATAAATTAAATGTATAATAAAATGTTCACACTTGAATAATAATCAAGGATTTATGAATCTTAGTGAGGAGTACTACTAGTCTACTACCGTGTATAGTCACGAGTTAATGTGTCAAAGTTTTGAAGAGCTGTATATATACTCCTATTGTCTAAAAGGTTCCAACCAACGAATTTTATTTGGCAAAAATAGTGGATGGCTAATAAGCTAACTGATAGCTTATAGTTTATGGTTGATGGCTGATGATTGATAGTTTATATATAGCTGATAAACTAATTGATGTGTTCGGTAAAATTAACGTTTCAACTAGCTGATAAATATAAAAACTTGCCTAAATCTCCCTTGTATAAACTTCACTTGCCTAAATTATGTTATTGAATTAGGTCCTATTTGGATTGACTTATTTTAAGTTTATGTAAGTTTATCTATTGATATACTAAGTCGTTGTATTAGTGTTTGAATGAATAAATTAGTAAAAAAAGTTTATCACAATTTCATAAGCTATTTATGTCATATTTATGATAAGCTCTCACAATATGTTTATCATTAGACTTAACAAGGAACTTATGAAAAAATATCTCACTTTGAATCTCGCCTACACCATTCTACACAATTTTAACATATTTTTTTAAAATATATTTTTTGAGTCAATTTTAAACTTACTTTCTTATTTTTATACCGTTATTTTTTTTCTTCTTCGCACTTATCTTGTTAAAAGTATCCCTATCTTTTTTAAAATTTATCTTTTTTACTCGATCTTAAATAAAAAATTGTTTATGTAATGACGCATCTAAACACTTCAATTTATGTAATTAAGTACTTTTTAGTGTATATATATTCAAACGTAAATAGTTTATTGAGTATAAGAATTTTTGATATATAAGCTCTCATGTTATAAGCTCTAATACTATAAGCATTTGTATAAGGGCCAAGTCTATGGTTAAGCAGTTGGTCAAATGATGCATTGTGCACAAGTCGTAAGTAACACTATAACGAATAAAGCCTTATATTAACATGAGATTTGATTCTTCAACTGTTTAACACTCGTACCAAAATCTAATTAATTGGACTAGTCAATTATGAGTTGTGACATGTGTACGATACTAGTCTCTAAGCTCGTGCCAAACACAAAAATAAAATTTGAAATATTTATAGGGAATAAAAACTTATTTAATCCATATACTAAAAAAAAAAAATTGAGTTGTCCGATAAAATACAGCCTCAAAGAAATTTGTTTAAATTAATAGTTTCTTTGAAAAAAAAGTAGTACCATTTTTTTTTTTTTATAAGAGTAGTACCATATAATTTGATACAAACAAATATAACACTAATGGACCATGTTCTTCATTGGTATATAAAAATAACACAAGACACGTATTTGTCATTGATTATTACAAACAAACACATTGTTAATAATATTCATAGATCGGATAGATGTTTGACATTGATTGCATAAAAAATAAAAGACTTAAATATGAAAGTGGTCCCTTTAATTATAGAAAATTTTGATTTTAGTCCTTGTAAATTTTATTTTTCATTTTATTCCTTGAGTTAATATATAATAGTTTCCAAGGAAAAATAAATTCAAAAAACGCGTTCCGAAATATTTATTTAAAGACAAAATTAAAAAAACAGCCGTAGAAAATAAACACGGGATGGGGAGAGAATTTTTTTTAATAAAAACAGGACTACAAGCCCAAGTAAAATTAGGCAATGATGGCCCAATAGAAAGTTAGAGCTTGGGAAAGAAAGTGGAACAAGGAGGTCTGAGCTGGCGGTGATACAAGAGTAAAAGAAAGGAAATATTTTCTTCCTCATATCTTTTTTCGTCCTGAATTTCCACTTTTATCTTTAGAATCAAAATTTCGGAACACATTTTTCGAATTGTTTTTTGTGTTGAATACAAATTTTGGAATGTTTTTTCCGAATTGTTTCCAAATTTGAACTAAAATAATTTCGGACAGCGCGTTCTAAAGTTTTTATTCAAGGACAAGGGAAGAGAAATTATCAAAAAAAATTCTTACCACTTAAGAAAAAATATTTGGGAACAAAGTATTTTTGAACGGAGGCTTACTGGGGCGGAGAGGTGAGACAAAATTAAGCTAATCTCAATGCATAAGAAAGAATTTGAGAAACAAGTGGATAGGAGAACAAACCATGCAAGAACATTGAAGTATTAGTTAGTGTTATTCTCTATTCTTAATCTCATGAATTCTATTTTTATTCTAATGTTCTTTATGACATGGTTCAAAAACACTTTTTAGGTAATTGAGACACTTTTTAGGTAATTGTTACTTAAGTATTAATTCGAAATAGTAAAAAAAATTTCATGGATTGGTAACCCCTAGAATATAGGTGTAGGTTTCACTGAGCTGTGTTAACAATTGCTTGTGTTCTTTATTGCTCTCCTTACTATTTATATTGTTGTGCCATATTGTCCTGCACATTCTCTCAGACATCATACAACTTATATAATTGTCCTAAACAACGTGTAAAACATCTGTCCTTTGAAGAACAAAATTTCAATAAAACTCTTTTATAAAGAAATGTGCCCTAAATATAAAATCATCTATAATTTTTTAGATATACTTATTTTATTTTATTTTCATACATATCCCATATTAATACGATTAACTTGTCTTAGAATATAAAAAGTAAACAATGAATACATTTATGCACAAATATGATTTAGTAATAGTCACGCATTTTTAAGACAAATTTATTATTCTAATAATTTATTTTAATATCAGTAATTTTTGTCAAAGGATCCTATAATAAGGGACGAATCAAATATCATTTGTATATTCATTATCATCATAAATACTTCCTTTGTCCCAAATTATTAGAAAGAAAAAAATTAATTTCTTTAATTTGTCCCAAATTATATTATTTCACCCTTTCAAGAATTATTTTTACACACTCTCATGAAATTAAAAGCAAAATACATTTAATTTGTCCTGTCTCTATTTTTCAAAATAAACAATAACTAATGAAAATTAATTTCATATCTTCGTATGAAATTTATTTAAAACAAACACAAAAGAGTATACTCCAAATTATGATATTTTAGTTTTTCTTAATAAATGTGATTTTGTTTTTTCATTTTTTTTATAAGCAAAATTGAATTATAAGGAGTACAAGGGGTACTCAACCCTTACAATTCGAACAAATTCGTCTTAAGTGCGTTGAAAACAAACTAAGGGATTACTACACCAATCAGAAAAAGTTAAATTAACATTCTTCCTTAAATGGCCTATGAATCAAAACCATGAAATATAAATAATTTCGTCTAACAAAGACGAAGCATTAGCACAAGCTCCTCGAAATACAATATTATTTCGCATATGCCAAATGCTCCACGTTGTTTTTTCATATGATTTGGAATGGAGAGGGAGTACATTGGTGAATATAATAATTTTGGGGCGGTTGATGAACTTGATTTGAGACCCATTGACTTTGAGCTAAACTAATTTTATACTATGATTTTTCTATATGTGCAAATTTGGAGATGTTAAGAAGTTTAAAATAGTATGTTTGTATTGCAAATTATGTATATTTTATATTAAATATATAATTTTTTAACAAAAAATTGTTGTTTTTCAATAAAAAAAAAATCACTACTTTTGTTTCTTAATATGTGCAATATTACACACATAACACAAACCCTTTATTTTTTATCATGATATATATTGGTACGAAGTTTTCCATCGCTGTTAGCGATAACTAATCTCCGTCGGGAAATCTGTGGGACACACAAAGTTGGTTCTTTTGTGCTCATCAAATTTTCTCTATACACATGAGTTAGGAATTGAACCCCAAACAACATGCTTAAGGAGATTATGACTGTTACCATTCACACCAATTCATTATTGGTCACAAACCCTTTATTCTAATAGAAAGAACTTGACGAAATTTAATTTGTTGATATATACATCCATAATTATAAAACTGTCTTTTCTTCTTTTATATAAACACTAATGGTGATTTTATTAGAAGGTTGTAGGAACAAACAAATGAGATTGTTATATTTTTGTTAAGGCACATTTTTAACTAATCTTCAAATTCTAGTTAATATTCCAAATGGCAGTAAACATGTTATACGTAGGAGTGTTCGCGGTTTGGTTTGGATCGGTTTTGAGGGAAAAACTCATCTGATCCAAAAATAAATTTATTTGCGGTTCGATTAAGTTTTGGATGACAAACAAAAAAAATCCAATCCAATTTTATGCGGTTTAATTTGGATCGGTTTTTGGACATCCAAATTATAAAATGTAAATTTTTAATTAAATATTAATATTATAAAAACCACTATAAAATAATAATTTGACTTTTTTGACAAAATAAATATTTAGTTTGATGTAAGAAATAACATATAATATATTAAAAGTTAATAATTTGGAATGACAATTGTCAATTATATTTTTTTTTTTACAAAAATTGTCAATTATATTTTGAAACATATCAAAAAGTGAAAAATTAATTAAATTAAACTAACAAATAGTATTAACAAAATTTAAAATGAATAAAAAATAGGTTAATGCAATATATATTCATGCTAATAAAAAGATAAATAAATATTAAAACATATGTATGCGATTTAGTTCGGTTTTGAAAAATTGATCTCCGATCCGATCCGGCGGTTTTCACAAAGGACATTCAAACACATACAAAAATATTCGGTTTTTTGCGATTTTCGGTTTTTTTTTATCGGTTTACGGTTTTTATTTGGATTGATTTGGATTTGAGCACCCCTAGTTATACGTATTTTATGATTTGGAGAGGGTACTCAAGACCTATATAGTAGTATACTATCTAAATTTCTCATCATTAAATAAACTTAGTCGGATAAGTAAAATCTGATCAAAAAATTATTCAACCTAAGAATCGAACTCGAATTCTCCCAAACATTTAGTGAAACTCATTAACCGCTTGATTTCAATAACTTGATTATTATTTTTCTTCTTTGTTAATACATATTTATGATATGGAGAGGGTACTCAACATTGACACATGATACTTCCATAATAATTGAGTAACTTTGGCGTGGTAATTACTATCTACTATATATACACTATACAGATACGGACTAGTACACTGCAAAATAACTCCCATTGAAATCGATCGATCGCAGCTGGATGGCACCTCCACATTATTATTAAATAATAATAACAAACATGTCTTGCAGATTTCATTGTAATGGCATATGGTCCCATTGATCCTCCAGCTTTATTGTAAAGAAGGAAAGGACCACAATCTCATTTAGTAATACAATTAGCTTTTCCATTAATACCTTCCTAACAAGTTAGGTTCAACATTGCAATTAAATTTTAAGTGCTTCTCGGTGAGTTTGGGAATAATTATCAATTTAACGATTTATATATGTTTGTCTAATATGGATCTCTTAGCTAGGAAGGTTTAAAGATGGTATTATTATTTTTACTTTTTTAGCATTATATTGGTACGAAGTTTTCACCGTTGTTAGTGATAACCAATCTCCGTCAGAGAACATGTGGAGCACACAAGGTGGATTCTCCCCTCCCAACCGAATTTTCTCATACGCATGAGTTAGGAATCGAACCCCTAACCACATATTTAAGGAAATCAAAACCCTTATCACTTGGACCAATTCATTATTAATAGATGGCATTATTATTATTAATTAATTAATTAATTAACTTTAATAAAATATATATCGGCTATTAAAATTCGACACTTATCAATTAACATATATTAACATATATACTAACATAAAATAAAAAATTAATACTCTATTAATTGTTAAGAAGAATAATTCATTTTCTCGATTCGGGTTTTTTAGAGGTGTTGATGTTTGGTGCAGAGACTCTTATTTGGTTTAGGGGGTGTCATTTTGGTTGTGGCTGATGTGACGAGGTTTAATGTTGAATAGGATGGGTGGGGCGTTGTTGGTACATGATTCTTTTACTTTTGTTGTACTTTTGGAATAGTTTAATTTGTTTAGGGGTTGTTACGAGCCTGAAATTGGTACCGGTAGAATTAAGTGTTTACGCTAGTTTATTTATCTTTCATTATGACGTATTTATATATATATTGTGCTCGTCGTGAGCTTGGTTGTATTATTAATAAAATTTAGCTGTTTAAAAAAAAATCCCTTTGTGTGAAAATCGCATGTACTTAGGGAAGCAAGTGTCCCAAGCCCTCACAATTAGATGATATTTGAGACATTTTTTTTTCCACTTTTGAAGCACAAATTGTTCATCTATGGGTGATCCTTCTCTTGAAACACCAATGAATAATGATGGAGTATCAATTGTCAAATTACTCTTGAACATTTACAAAAAAAAGTAGGTACTAAAATTGAAAACAAAATATTTAGAGGATAAAAATTCGAAAGAAATTTTTAGAGGGGTTAAAAATAAAATTTAATATATCTAGAAGGATTATAAACATATTCAACCCATTATAAATAAAAATATTTAACCCTAATATCTAACTATTTTCTCTAGAGTAATAAGTCAATTTAATCCCTAAACTATCACTCTCTCACCAACTTAGTCCCTAAACTATTAAAAATAACTAAAAGGTCCCTAATCTATTTTTCATCCGTCAATTTAGTCCATAAACTATCACTCTCTCACCAACTTAGTCCCCAAACTATTAAAAATAACTAAAAGGTCCCTAAACTATATTCACATCCTTCAATTTAGTCCCTCATAAACATCATTTTATGATTCCTAACAAACATGTTATAATATCTTCAAGGCACTTCTTAACACACTGGCATGGATGAAAAAAGCTAGCTCCTATTAGTATTACCAATAACACAACCAGCCTGCAAAGATAATTCACTGCAGGCTTGGAATTTAATAAGAATTTGTTAATTCACTGCACATGTTTTTCTCTGCTTCCTTTCACGACTTTCTTTATTTTCAGCAATGGAAAACGAAATTCTTCTAATCACCTTCAAACAACAAAGTCCACCAACTCCACAATAAGAGATACAATCATTATTTCCTCCAAAAAAAGTAAAACCTCAACTTCCTCCAAACTGCAAAATTGCAACAGCCATGTCCATTATACCAAACCTCAAACCAAACAATGAACCTCAACTTCCAAATGTTCTGCCAAGTCTTTATCTCTCAAAAAGAATAACAATGTTAACAATTTAAAAGTAAAAGACTTACCTAAGAGCACTTAGATGAGATGACGCTGGTCTCTTCTAGCTTAATCAATGTCCTGGGTTCGATCTCTGGCTTGGGCATGCAGCAATGTTAAAACTCTTAGGGAGAGTTTGCCATCCATTTAGATCCCACAAGACTCGAGGAATTAGTCTCTACAATTACGCGCAGAGGATACCCGGTTTAAAAAAAAAATAAAACATAAAATACTTACTCGGTGAAAAAAGAAGTTAAAGAATTTAAATGTTACCTGAAATTAAGTTTAAGGATAATGAATATATTTTATCCACCTTTAAGTATGGTTATCCACTTTTATGGATAAACTTAAAGGATAATGAATATATTCTCTTTTCGTTTTTTTAAATGTTTATTTATGTCGAATGTAGTGTTTCTATTTAACTATTTATTTGGTATTTTAAGGGTACGATTTGTCGATTATATCTATTGTCAATTACTCTTATCTTTTTCAATAAAACTAATTAATGTTATATAATTAGAAAACTAAAGTTTTTTTTAATTTTTTTTTTGGTACATAACATATTAATTTTTTTACATAATATATTAAATTTATTGAAAAGAGAAAGTGTGTACAAAAAAAATAGAAATTTATTGGTGGATTAAAATTAGGATATAATAGGAAAATAAAATGCAAAAATACACTTTTTTAATTTGATGTTACTATTCTAAATAGACACTTTAAAAAAAACGGAGAGAATATTATTTTTAAAAGCGGACATCTAAAGATTATATAAAGGAAAAAAAACAAATACAAAAAGAAAGAAAAATATAAATCAAAGCTCTTCGTCATTTCTTCAAGTAAATGGACATCAAAATTACGATTTTGATGTATAAAAAGCTCAATTTAATGTCAACAATTCTAATAATATATATATTTATATTATTTATTTATTTTTGGTTTACAATCGAGTTAATGATCGAACTCAGGACTTCTAACATACTATCCAAACCTTTCACCACTATATCAAACCAAGTGACTTATATTATTTATTTATTTCAAAAATATAGTAATAGACATTTCTATTTTTTTTTTATGAAATGGAGGGATTTCATCCATCCATTATACTCCCTCCGTCCCAAAATAGTTGTCACATTTTATAACTGCACATTTGTCGATGCACAATTTTGATCATTAATATTTTTAGTTGTGTATTACTAAAAATTATGAAAAATTGATATTTTAATAGTACTCATCGAGACAAATCTAACAAGATCTCATATGCTACTATTTATCTTTATATATTAGTAAAAAAATATGGTCAAAATAGTTTGCATAAATAGTGGACATAGTCAAATGGCAAATTCTTAACTACCCATCCCAGGTGATTGGGCTAGAATTACCCAACTTAGTTGTCAAAAGTATATTGGTCTATCCATATTCACTTTCTATTCTCATTAAAAGTGTATAATTTTCTATTATTAGCAATTTATTTTATGCAATTGCAGTTTAACCCCTTACATTAATGTTCTCCCAAAAAAAACCTATTATTCTCTCTCACATTAACATTGCTCACAATATTTTCGATCCATCGGCACTTGATAATCTTCTATAGTACCAACCTTCTCAATCTGCTACTCTTTTTTTATGAGAAAATTTGCTACTTTTTTTTTTATTCCACCAGCATCTATAGTGCACACTTTTTTTTTTAGTAAAAAAAAAACTTATAGTCTTATACAATTTTTTTTCTTCTTTTGCATTTGATATTTAAGGTTCGTAAAAAAATAATTTTTAAAAATATAGAAATTTTTGTATATTATTTATAAGTTTGTCAATATAGTTTATGAAAAAACATCTTATAAATATATAATTTTCATTAGTAAAAATTTACTTCTTCTGCGATATTTTATAAACAAAATTGCATTTTTTAAGTTCATTGTATATTTAATTTATCTGGTCTACATACAATAAATTGAAAAGGTACAATTTTGCTTATAAAGTGTCACGGAGAGGGTATCAATTAACGTACAAACTTACTCCCTCAAATCCTATCGAGGGGCTGAAACCATTTGATGTCAGAACTGACTACGAACCAGATTAGGTGGTCCAATAAAAAGAAAAACTTAGAGTATTTATTTGCATAATCTAAGATAAGAACAAAAATTGTATGTATTAAAAATACGTCAATCCAAACAGATCCTTAATATATTTATAATATAATAAATATATTATAATAGAATATTATTTTTGAGTATTATAATAGAATATTATTAAAAATATAAGCTATTGTCCATATTAAAAATTTAATATTATTTTATCACGAAAAAAAATAGTTATTGTTCAAGTTAGATAATGTTTTAGGAAAAGTATTTTTATTTTCCGGGTGTATTTAGTATAAAATTATTGTCCCGGTTATACATATCTATTTCTAATATAATAAAATGGTGGGTTGCGATGGGTTGTGTTGTGTAACAAACCCTAGCAAAGCGATCAGCTTAGTTTCTTTTAGAAGTAAATACGCATAAAATAATATAATAAAGTTAATTCCTATAAAATAATAAATAAATTTAATTACATCCAAATTTACTAAATTATCACAAACATAAGTCACTAGGTTTGGTCTATTGGTGAGAGGTTTGGGTAGTATGCTAGAGGTCATTGATTCGATCCTCAAAATATAATAATATAATTTATTTAAAAATATACACGGGACAATGACTTTAATAAATTAAATTTATTGATTTGACAAGTTTTACAATAGCACAATAATTTTACTTACATTCTAACAATATTTTTTAACAAATTTTTAAATATTTTATTTTAAATAAATTTTCTACCTTAATATAATAATAAACTTAAATATTGAATAAAAATTAATGATATGTGCGAATGCACAGGTCTCCAAACTAGTTATTTATTAAAAATTATACACATTAGTATTTATTAAAATTTATGTAACTTTTCATATTAAAAAATGTAACTTGTCTCATAAATGTAGTTCAGTTGGTAGCTTCCAACAAATTGTATATATGAGTTAAGGTATGCAAATCGACATGTATAACCCACAACTCGCACGTGCATAAGATTATTAAGGGTCGTTTGGTGGTCAACATAAGAGACATGATATGTTCGTAAAAAAAAATTTAAAAATAAGAGTGATTTAAAAATAAAATATAAAATAATAAAAAATAATAAAAAAATGTAAAATAATAAAAAATGTAAAATAAAAATCTATTTTTTTCACAAGGGTGATTTTGTAATTTACACAACCTTAAAAAAAATTAAAAACCCACTAAAATTAGAATATAATTAAAATATGTATTTCTCTGGTAGGTAAGAGCACGGTTCGATTCCTCGCAACTGCGATTGGGAGGGGGCTGAAACCACTAGATGCCATAACTGACATCCGAACCAGATTAGGCGATTCAGTAGGCTGGATACTGGTGGTGAAAACCACAAAAAAGAGATTTAGCTTGATACCTAATCAAGTCGAATTCTATATAAGTCTCAAATACGATAATATATCTCCTTTTTTTTAGACAAAGTGATAAATATCACAACACACTGCAAGATCATAAGTTCAAATCTGAGCGAAAGGCATCTAATATAAGAATACCGACGATTAGGCATTGTTAGTTCAGTTAAAAATTATAGACTATATAAGTCTTTTATAAAATCATTTATCAGCATCGTCTATGATCATAATTAACTATATATTTTATATTTTTATTTTAAAATATACTCCATTCATTTCTTTTTAAGTACCGCTTTTAACCGGTATGCATTATTCACATACTATAAATTTTTACTAATATATAAAACAAAATGTTAGAAAATAAGAGATTGTTCAATTTGTCTCAATGAATATTTTTAAAATATAAAATTTTGATGATTTTTATAATAAATAATTAAATATATTAGTTTTTTTTTTCTTTCTAAATTGAACATTTACATTCATGGAGTGGTAAAAAACAACGATTAAAAAGAAATAGAGGAAACAATATCTTTTAAATGAATTATCAATTTATTTAAAACAGTATAATGAAATTTTCGTCATCTATTACTTAAAATATAATGTGTTGAAATAAAAAATCAATCTACTTGTATTATACTCCCTCCGTCCCATTTTATAAGATCTCATTTGACTAAGTGCACTATTTATATGTCTTGTTTTGATCGTATTTTTCTAAAAATATATAAATATAAATATTATCATATAAGATCTTATTTGATTTGTTTCGACGAGTATTTTCAAAATATCAAATTTCTATAATTTTTACTAATACACAATTAAAAATATTCGTAATTAAAATTATGTATCATTAGTCATTATATTTTAAGACAGGGGAAGTATTAACACAAGTAATAAGTAATAAAATATTACTTCCGTGAAAGGAAAAAAGTAATAAAAGATTACTTAATTAATTTTTTCTTTTAAGTAATAGTAAAAGATTACTTTGAATTGTGTGTGTGGCCCTTCATTAGTCTTGGAAAACGAAATGGCCAGGGGTCTGTTTGATAATAACAAAAGTTTCATTGCCAAAATTGAAAAATTATTCTAATCTTAATGACATTGGAAGTGGAGATCTATCTACCACTCTTTATGTGACAGGTCGGATGGGCTGATATGCCCAATTTCTGTAAATGGGCAACGAAGTTGTCACCTAGTCAAATTATGACAATTATTTTGAGACGAAGGGAGGACAAATAAGGACGAAGAAGCAATTTTTGCGACATAGGAAATCAATGCAACCTCATGGTTCCACGTGCTACAGCCGCAACTCCATCAATACTACCAAGTCATCTAAATACCATTTCCATGATTTTGAAGATATATCTATCAAAGTGACACACACATTCATACCATTTCCAACTAAACCACACTACTCATGAGCATGACGTTCGAGTAGTAGGACTTCACATGGCCTCATTTTTGGGATCATGTAATTTTTTGGTTTTAATGTATTTTAGATTTTTATTTTAAAAAATCTGAATTTTTGATCCCCTATTTTAAAAGTTAATTTTTTGATTTTCTATTTTAAAAAATCTAAATTTTTGATCCTCTATTTTAGATTTTTTTGAATTTTAGTCTCCCAACTCAATTTGGTCAACATTTTGCTGATGTGTCAAGCTCATTACATTATTATATAATTAAAAATCAATAATTTACTCAAAGAAGTGAGAAAAGTAAATGTTGGTTCCTAAATTATGGAACCCTAAGAAACTAGAAACACAAATCATCACGCTCATGTTAACATGATTCGTCTTTGTTCGCTCCCTCTCAATCGTTCATTGACTTTGTTCTTAATAGTTAATTTTTTTGTGTAATTTATGTTTTTTTAATTATTGGTAATTAATTATTTAATTAATTTATTGTTTAATACTTTTAAAATATTTGATGTAAAAAAATTAAAGACATGGAAGCGTTTTGTCAATATGGACATTGCCACATCATTAACGAGCTTGACACATCAGCAAAAATTTGACCAAATTGAGTTCGGGGACTAAAATTCAGAAATATCTAAAATAGGGGATCAAAAGTTCAGATTTTTCAAAATAAGGATAAAAAAGTTGGCTTTTAATCAAAAGTTCGTGATTTTCAAAATAGGAGATCAAAAGTGCATTAAAGCCTAATTTTTTTTATATATTAAAAAATTATGTAGTTGAATGAACAAAAATTCGAAATTAATAAGGTTTCTTTTTTTCGAAAGAAAAGATTAATTTGGTTCTTGAAGCCTGGAATTTGGAATTTTCTTAAAATACAGAATTTTTAATTTTGCAGTAGTTGTGTCAAATAAGCAATGATAGATTTTTTTTTTTGATAAGCAAATTTTATTATAAGGGAGTACAAGGGGTACTCAAACCCTTACAACAAAAAGATTAGGCACTTTGAATACAAGATATTGGATTCAAACACCAATTAGAAAAAGGACAAAAAACATTACGACCATATCTACCATTAAACCATATCCACGAATAGAGTTTAATAGAGTCCAATAGCGCCGCAGTATCAGGAATGACGCCCTGAAAAAGCAATGATAGATTGATAGTATACGGGAGTACTTCAACCGGTTATAAAGACAGTAAACTAACATGTTTGAAGGAAACCTATCGAGTACATCACCCATTAAAACTATTGAGTTACATCACCAATAAAAAAAAAAGTTTAAAATGTAAATGAATTTTACACCGACAACTAATAAGAATGATTCAATCTTTTCATGTCATATCAAGAAAGTGGAGTTAAGTAGAGTGACGTGACGAAAAACATGATTGTCATTGCTCAACACTGTAAAATTAATTTACACTATCAGTACATATTCATTCTTCTGAAAAAAAGATTATGCCCAAATTCCTCCCTAACTTCATAATAAATCGGTTTTTTCTTAACTATTTCTTTATAATTTTATTATTTTATAGTATTTACTCATTAACTAATGAGAACAAATCATATGCATGTAAAATAAAAGTAGGTTACAAGTTAATTATGAGTACCACATACAAAAATACTTATGTGGTTTGTTCACATTGGGTAATGGATAAATATGTCCCTAAGTTATGAAAGGGTAGAGTAAATATTACCTAATGAATCACCCTATAATAACAAAATCAACATTTTTTTTTAAAAAAAAAAATCAACATTTTTCAAGATAGGTAAAGTTTAATCACATATGAAGAATTAACCCAGACTCTTAAATGATTCCCCTTGGTTTAACTGAATTTTTTCTTTCATTAATTATTTGAAAGCAGAGCAAAGTCTTGTATAGAGTGATCTATCACATAAATTGTAGTCCTAGAAGGTTTTGAATCTGAGACCTGATCATTTGAATTTTAATATGGGGTATTTTTGTTTTCAATTTAAACTCGTGCCTCTAATATATTAAATATTTTTTCTTAACCTTAATTCACCATCTCAGCTGCTCTTCCAGACACATGACAGAAAAAGACATTACATGTATTCACTTATTTCTACATGTTGTATCACACAAATTCAGATAAAAAATATGGTATGTTACCCTAGCTTATCTACCTTGTCTTGTCCCACATGTTCTTATAAGGAACAAAATGAACTAAAGTTCATGAATTGGCCCAATAATAGGAACTTTAGTTTGTATATATCATCAATAGTAATAAAAAAATATACATAAAATGTAATTTTTTCAATGGCATCATAAGAATAAGTTTTTATTACTATCATAAAAATCTAAACATTTCAAAACATAATTTGGTAGCTATATAGAAATCAATCAAAAGGGAAAAAAACTTTGTCCCTTTTTTCTACTTCAAGCTTTTTCCTTCTTAGATGCAACTCTTCCATCAGTACCAGCAAGCATAGCATACTTATCTTTTCTTGTCAAATTGGTACACTCAAATCCAAGTGTTCCTGCAAGAACCCTTTGAATATAATTAGCAACTTCAATAGCAGGTTTTCCACCACTACATGTAAGTTCTTTAGGAATTTGATTCAAGAAAGTGATTTCATAAGTAGGAACCGGATTCATGAACACGAAATAAGGATCCAACACTTTAAATCCGCGAACCGTTGTACCATGAAACACACTTTGTTTTGTGTTAATTGCGACCGGTACAATCCTATCAGTTAATTCAGCAAATAGTGCGCTGAATCTTAGAAGAAACGGCTCCCTACAAGTCGTTCCTTCTGGACAAATCACTAAATCGCCTTCTTCAAGTAATTTCATTATATTTGCCGCATCTTTTTCTCTTTCCCTTGATAGTGCCACAGCTTTAATTGGTGAAATTATTTCACTGAATTTACTTATACTATATGTGACACAACTAATTTTTCTCCCTAATGCAACTGCTGTAACCACAGGGTCCAAAATTGTGCGGTGGTTACAAACTAATAGTACACCTTTTTGTCCTTTTTTGGGTGCTGGTGGAGGGGTACCCTTAACAATTACTTTGATTCCTAGTAGTTTATAATTATACCAAGCAATTTTTTCAGGTAATGGGATATTAAGGTATACCCTTAAGATGGAAAGTATTATGCCAATTGGTAACCATAGGAATGTCAATAGGGCAATAATTGGTGTTGGTCTTTGAACAAATCTACCCTCATGGAAAATAATGGGGCTTAAAAGTTTAGTTCTTGGTAGAGGATCACATTTAATTCTTGGAACCATATAACCTTCCTGCAAGGGGAAAATAATATTGTAGTTAATGACTTTTGTAAGATCTATAGTAATCATGAGTGACATTTTTCATCAAATTCATGCATTTAACTTCTATTAACTTATATGTGACACTGACACTTCAGATTAAATGTGTGTCTAGTATCTGACATGTGTCACTATCCAACAATTATATGACATTGGCACATGATGTTACATTCACTCACTTTTGTGTCAATATATCGTGTTAGATATTTGTGTCCGTATTAGTACTTTATAGCTAGTGACCCCAATTAAAAGTTGTAACCGTTGATTAAATTTCTAATATTGCCTTAATTAAAAAAAAACATGATCATTAGTTGAGCTAGTTTTTAATTTGGCTGATATGCTGTCTTATTACAAAATTTCATTACCAACTCTTGTCTAAAATTAGTCCTATGAATGTTTCTCTAACTAGAATAGCAAAAAAAAATTGGCTTGCACAATTATATAATATTGTATAGATTAATTTCTGAAATTTGTTCCCTATCTCAGTCATGTGATTTTGATCCATGGTTTGTAATTATAGTTTTAACTTATTTGCTGAACTTTAAATTTAAACCGTCTGATTTTAATCAAACAATCTTTAAGAATTCCTTGACCATATTAAGTTGTGAGACAGTCAAAGTCACAAGGATTGTGCTTACTAGTAACTCATGATTAGTTATGGAGTGAGATTATAATTTTACACTTTTTGCATATCATTTACATGAATAACAAAGTATAGGGTTTGGATTTTATGTTCAAAGTGGTTAGACATTAGAAATTTGTGGAAGTACTACATACCACTCAATTTGGAAATTAAATATGGTTGATGCATGACTTATAAGTCACAATAATTAGTGTATATATGAAAGTAGTTAAGAGTTATGGTTTACAATAGAGAGAAGAGCTACTCAACTGAAAAACAGAGTGGCAAATAAAAATAAAGGAACTAAACTTTATCCAAAATAGTGCATATAGAACATCGAGGACCACTTCCCGGTAAGTTTAATTGAGTTAGCAGGGGCGTTGTATTATATATCTATGGGTCAGGTTCGGATTTCAGATACCCTAGTTATTCATCTTAAAAGTAAAATTATTATCTACTTAGCTACTCGACAAAAAACAAAAACATTGAGGGACCACATGTTGATGGTGGTAAGTATATGGAAAAAGAATGATATAGATCAAACAATGGAGGGGTATGCCGTGAGATAGTAGAAACAAAGACTGGAACTGGAAGAGAGGCTCATTATGGCCAATAACAACATATGTCATAGTCATTAATTCTCACACCAAACATAAATTTAAATTTAGAAAAGAGTATAGTACTAACTTTTTTTATGAAAAAAAATATAGGTTGATTGAGCTAAGAAACAGTCCAATGAAAGCTCACAACTGGCATCTTTCCAATAATAGAAATTAAGTTGAACAAAAATCAAATCAACATTGAGTGAATATAAATTAGAATGATAATGATACTACAATGATGATGTCCATTTATTTTATTTTCTGATGTATCAAAATAAATGGATATTTTAATGTCCATTTTGTAACCTAAAAAAAATGTCCATTTATTTTGTTGGATGCGATTTTAAATATTGTGGTCCGCAACACTAATTATGGACATAACATTAAGATTTTGAGGTAATTTTTATGACTAAATTTCGTTCACAATTCTAATTATATCTGAGTTTGATTTCGTAATTTATTAAAGATCTTAACAATGCCTCTACCAAAAAAAAAAGATCTTAACAATGCAATCACAACCGCAATTTAAAATTAAACTTTACATTATATTACACAAATTCTTTTGGTATTCATTGATACTTTATATAAAATGTATTTTATCAACTTGGACAATAAATATCCTAAAAATAAAAACTTGGAGAGTAATTTAAGAGTAATCTAGCTATCACTAATAACACAAGCATAAATAAATCTATGTTAAATATGTTTGATGAAAAGTTAGAAACATACACTTTGTGAGAGAAATGTGAATTATACTAACCTTGCAAATTGACATAAAGTCATGATCACTTTCACTATCTCCCAGTCCCAAATCAGGCAAATTAGACTCAAACTCTCTGACAACAGCTTCTTTCTTGAGCTCCCCAACAAGAACTCCAGGTTCCATAACAAACCCAGTCAACCACCCTCTTTTTGTCACCTCAAGTTCAGTTCCAATCACTTTATCACCTCCCAACAAATTCTTAACAAATGGCTCCACCATCAACCTCGGACTAGCCGTGATAACGTAACGCTTACCAAAAGAATTGAACACATTCCATGTCTCAGGACGCACGTCCTCAGCATAGAACCTTGGCAACACCGACCTTGAAACCATTTCAACGTCATTGATCTTTAGACCTGCAAAGGTTATGAAGATCAATGTTTTGATGGCAATGGTTTCAGAGATGAAAAGGTACGTGAAGTAGACGAAAGGGACGGAGATTAAGAGGATGATTCCTCTTAGGAAACTACCGGCTTCGGTAGCAACAAGCATGTAGTAAGGGAAAGCGCTTCGAGATATAAGAAGCGTGCCATCTAAGTCGGATGCCACGGTTTGGTTTGATCTATCTTGGGTCTTGTTGCATTTTGAGATTGGTTTGAAATGGTGAAAAGCTCCCATGATCATAAGAAAATGGGATGTGAGGTTGAGATGATGGGTGTGAAGTGAATGAGATATATAGAAAAGTTAGAAATGTTATGAGGAGATAAAAGGAGGAGGGGTTTTTAAAAGGAGTTGGGGAAGAAAAATGGTAATGTTGTTGACCTATTGTTGCGCAGTTATAATAAATGGGAAGGGGTAGGGTGTGGGAGACCACACCATATGTCTCCATATATCATGATTCGTGCTTACAATTTTGGGTCATGCAAAAGTTTACCTAAGGTGCATATTAAGCTATCTAAAAGTAAAAATTTAAGTTTAATGATACAAAATATTAATGTTTAGAAATTTGAGTGTGCAAATTCCAATAAAAATTTAACACATTTGTCTTATTAACATGTTATTTTCCTAAAACTTTTTTATGTAATTAGATACTTTTTAATATCCTTATTCTTTTTTAAAATTAACAACAAAAACCCTAGTGAAATGACACCTTGCGAACTTTAAATTTATAATTAAAATCCCTTCTCACATTTTCTGTTTCTTTGATATGCATGATTAAGTAGAATTTTATTTGAACCTTTTGGACACTAATATATGATTTTAGTTTCCTATATCCACCACAAAATCTCCACCATTACGTTGTGACTCTCTTACGGCATAGTATCATTGATTGAGTAAGAGCATTTTTGTTTCCATGTCCATAACATGATTTTCTCTGCACCTTCATTTAAAGGTGTGCATGTGCAATCAACGTATCTTTTTAATGAAAAAAAAAGGACAATATATACACATGTTGATAAATTTCTCTTAGAAAAAGGAATACGGTTGAAGAAATTAATAATAGGTGGTGGAATAATTTTCTAGAATAAAATGATAGTTAGTGATTGGGTTAATATGATATTTGTATTAACTTTCAACGATGTCTAATCTATGTCAGAGAATATGTGAAACATATAAGATAAGTTCTTCCCTTCTAACCAAATTTTCTCCATTCGTATAAAGTAGAAAATGAAACTCTGACCACATGTTTAAAACTTTAACGACTTTGACCAATTCACCATTAAAAAAAGATAGCTTGTAGTCCCTGTGAGCTTAGTTCAGTTTGGTAGGGATATCACACTATATGTGTAGTAGTCGGGTTCGAACCCCGGATATTCCACTTATTCTACTTTAAGGTGAAATTTCTAAGCCATTAAACTACTTAATAAAATTGATAGTGGCGTGATATTGAAAATCGACAGCTGCTTGAACTTCAGAATTTGCTTACAGGTATCTCGTTACATCTGAATGGTATTGACAGGTGGAGGTGGGTGCCGAACTCGGTTGGTATTTTTTCAGTAAAATCTTGTTATACCTTATTGCTTGAATTTCAAAACTTCGGTAGTTGGGATTCTAATGTGCTGGACGCCATTCGAAATTTGTGGAAAAATGATGTTCCATCGAAGGTTAATTTTTTTTGTCTGAGGTTATTATTACAGAAATTACCTATCAGGACAACGTTAAACCACAGAGGTATTGTACTCAATCTGCATGATCTCCCTTGTATTTTGTGCTTTATGGACATTGAAGACTGTTCTCATCTTTTCTTTCGTTGTTCTTTTATCAAAGGTGTGTGGAATGAGGTTTTTAGATGGGTAGGATGTAGTTTGTCACCGGATATGGAAGGATTGAATAACTTTATGCACTTCGGAAATATGATTAAATCTAAAAAAGGTTATTAGACACTTGATTTGGTTAGATACCACAAGGTGCATATGGAAGCTTAGGAATAATGTGATTTTCAATGGGACTTTGCCTAATGCCGTCTCTATATTGGACGATATTAAAGCTATATCTTGGGTTTGGTTTAGTGGCCGATCTGAATGTCATTGTTTGTTGTCTTTTTCTGAGTAGTGTTTTAATCCTTATGGTTGTTTTCAAAATATACTATAATTTGTTTTGCATTGTAAGAGATTGAGTATCTCTTGTATTCCCTTATATTGTAATACTATTTTGCTTATAAAAATAAAAAAAAACTACTTGATAAAAAAAGGATAGCTAGTAGTACTACATTCTGTAAATATATAGTATAGTATTGTATAAACTATTTATAAATTTAATGAATTGTACGTATGATTCACGGCCAACCATTTTGAAATTGTCTATTTACTAATAAATTTCTCTTTCAATTGTGTGCGACACCTTACATTTTAAGCGGATCATTGCATTATTCACGACAGTCTTTAATTTTTATTATTTGTTTTTTTTTACGGTAAGAAATTTAACTCATTTCATTCGACAAAACATTCATAATACAAGATGGTAGGCAGGGACGGATCCACAAACTTATTGCACGGGTGGCCGGAAATAAGAATAATTATTTTGAGCCTTAAACATATTTTTTTTTAGTCATTTTAATTTTCAAATTTATTTTTCCTTTGTTAGTTTGGTCCTCAAATATGTTTTATGCTAGTCAGTTTGTCCAAAAATTACTAATAATAGACATATTTGAGAATATTTTGTAATTTCAATACACTTTATTTGACAATTAATATTTCATATATTTAAGGACCGATATATTTTATGTTAGTCATTTATTTTTACCATAGTATAATTCATAATACTAAACTAATGTGTTATAGATAGATAATTGAGACATAATAATATACATATATGAGGGGGAGGCGGGGGCCTTGGCCACTACCTGCCCCCCTTTCAATCCGTCCCTAATGGTAGGTATTCAAACTCTTGGTGACTAGCTAGCAAAAGACAATGATGCTCTAGCTAACAAATGAGCAACATTGTTGACTTATTTCCTAATAAAACATATCTTCAAGTTTTGTAATAACAATTTTATTGCCTTACAAAGAGATAAAATAGCACCAAATTCAGTTTTAGAATTGAGATTACCGGCGACACCATGTACAACTAGTTTACAATCTAGTTCTAATGATATGTTAGTATAACCCAAATTCTTGATCCAATGTAGTGCTTCCTTCAAGCTCCAAGCTTCGGCTTCATGAGGTAGTGGGCTACCTTTCCTCCACATGGTTTGTGCTCTAATGAAATTTCCACGTCTCGAATGGACATACCTGCTCCATAACAATTTCTATCCTTGAAAATAGCGGCGTCAATATTGCACTTCAATGTTCCTTGCTCCGGAGTTGTCCAAATGGAATTATTCATTCCAAATTGATGTCGTCCATCTGTTATAACAACTGCACCAGCAGTGTCGCGCTGCTGTTCTCGCCTTCTATCTCTGTCATATGCTCTGCCGACTACATAATTGCTATAAGGCAAATTCTATGGTACATATGATAATTCTTAATGTATCGGTACATCAGGTAACTAAATTAATATGTAAATGAATATTTTTTAAAGGAAATCATTTTTCTTATCATTAAAATGATTATAGTAACTAAATATTATTCATCAAAATTGTCAAAAATATTAAATTTGATATTTTTTGATTTTTTATTCATCATTATAGTCAATATTGAATTTTTTTCTAAGAAAATATTAGAAAAATTAGTATCATGCTTATAAACAATATATTGTGTTTTTTCTTGGCCTCTGCTATCTCAGTTTGCTGCATAACAACACCTGCATAATCATTAATATGGCCCTGTTTGGATTAGCTTACTTTTGAACTTATGCAAACAGCTTATGTAATTTTTATATATTATTATAAGTTTGTCAAGCTAGTTTATTATCATATTCACATGCAAACTCTCCGCTACCGGAATGACTGAGCTAGTAACAAAAGAATTTTCATCATCTCTTAACCACATGCATCTTGCCACACATTGATGTTTCTCCCATCGCCCACTTTCCATCTTAATCCACTTTTAACTACTACCTGTGAAGCATGGATACTACACCATATGAAACTCGGGTTGTGACCAAGATTGGCACCCAAAAAGTTCCCTCTTGAAAAATATATAGCTTTAAAGACTCTAACCATTATTTTTGTTTTATATGAAAGGAAAATTGGTAACTTACAGTTCGGCCACAAGTTAATAAGTAAAATTTTGTTAAAAATTATTTCCACTAAAATTGATAATTTATACTAGAACATAGTATATATTTATTTATTTTATTATTAAAAACATTATCAACTAAAAGAAAATCACATTATACATCTAAAATAATTACACATACATGAATTGAAGACAAACATGACAATAACTGAAATTCTGGCAGGCTGGTGGACAGATGCTGCGAAAGATGATACAACATCTCGCACCAATACAGAACACAATAGACAAGTTAAAAATAAATTAAGTGCATGAAGATAAATAACACAAGTTATTTGTTAACTCAGTTCGGTGCAACGTTACCTAATCTGGAGGATACCAATCTAGGAATGAATTGACTATAATAGCTCTAGTTCAAAGCTCTCATCAAACACCTCGGTTTACGACTTATCGCCTAGACAATACTTGTGCAAATCCTACCTAGGAACTCCTAGATATGAGACTCTGTCTCAATTCCCGCTAACAACACATATAGCGTTGTTATCAACTTAATAACGACCAATGATGGAGACACCCTCCTCTGAAACTAATACAGAGCCAACACCCTTGACTAAGTTCACAATTTGGAGTTGCTTACAAGCTTCCTTCAAGTACAATACTCAACTCATTATCTACAGGTTTCTGAGTGATGACACAGTGACATCTCACAATCCGAGTGGTTCACTTACACCAACTCTCCTAGAGAGTGGCTACAAGACACGAAACCCTAAAGATTTCATCTTTTATGAATAATGGCTTCGGTGAACAAATTAGGTTATGCACCTTTCTTTAAATAGACAAAACTTTGTGGATTTGGGCTTTAAAGCTACTTCTTCTCCAAGAAACTTTCAGTGGATATATTTCAAAATTAAATCTTCCACAAATATATTTGCATCAAATATTTTTGTTGTCCAATTTTTTTTTTTGTAGCACATAAATATATTAGCATCAAATATATTTGGCAGCCGAAAAAACGATGGCCAGTTCACAAAGATTTTCTTCAAATAATTCTTCAAGAAAAGATTCACTCCAAAAAAAAAATTGATGCATTCCAAAACTATTGAACATATTTTTGGACTGAATAAAACAAACAAACTGTCTTAGGTAACTTGCAGTGGAAGGCACGTCTTGACTTGTTAGATAAGCACGAAATTATATCTGAAACAATTCTTCCAAAGATATGATATAAAAATTAGGCGCGCTTCAGGTCAGTATTAATGTTGTACTCACGTGCTACAACATTGGTCCAACATTTGGGTAAAAGATGTTTTTGCAAAATGTAGTCAACATACAAAAACCTAACAATAAGTGATGTTACTAATCTTTTTTGGATGGCAACACTTATCCTTTTTAAAAAAGTAAGATTTATCAAATAACTTTAATTTTAATTTTAAAACTATTACTTCTAGCTTTATAGTTAAAATAAATTCTACACCTAAAAAAGCTAGAACAAACGGTATCTAAAACTTTTAAGAAATAATATTCATATATTCATATTTTCTATATATGTTTTTGTTTTTTTAATAAGCAAAATTTAAAATATAAAGAGTATAAGGGATATTTAACTCTTACAATTTAAAACTCTTACAATTTAAAGAGAATCATCTTAAATACAACGAAAACAACAGGCTAATGAATTGTTGCAACAAAAAAGCTACATTATTATTGTTACACAAATTCTATATATGTTGTTGATAAAACCTATACAAGCTAACCATAGAGATGGATGGACTCTCATAACGTAAACGTCACGAACCAATCTTCAAAACTCCGTTGAAATATGTACTCACATACAAGTCTCAAATATAAATACCTCTAACATGGAATTTTTGACACGGATTCTAAAAGTGTACAGTGGATGCAATCAATCATTTTCGAGGTGGAAACTCTGAGTTTAGTTCTCTTATTTGTCATGTTATTAATATTTTATCTTATAACCCAAACTTTATGGTTAAGTTTGTTAAGCGGCAAGCGAACATGGTAGCCCTTACTCTTGTTAAGGCGGTCATTTCCTGACCTAGCCGCTGTATCTTTGAGACATTATCACATTGTATTACCTCTTTATTGAATAATGAAATGATATAAGTTTTTGCTTGTCAAAAAAATATATATAAATCCCTCTAACGAAGAAAACCTATTAAAAAAACCTATACAATCTAACATCAATGAAAATTAGACAGATATGTCAAAAAAAACTTTTAAGTCTTCATTTAAGAAATTAACTTTCCGTTCTTTGAATATATTATTATTAAATTTATTATTTTAGATTATAAAATTTAATATAATCTTTTTAATCGAGATTTGTATTTTATTTTGTATAGTTTAATAGTATATAACAATATTTAACATTTGGTAAAAATAAAAATAAAAACATTTAACATTATATGTTAATGATGTGAGAAAAATATAATAATGAAAATATATTATGTATTAGAAGTTTGATTATATTAAAATGGAATTTCATTAAACAAGAAAAATCTAGGTTTTAATATAAGAAGGGAGAGGAATGAAATTCAAACTTCTTTTATAGGATGGGAATGGTTTTTTTTTTTTTTTTTGGTATAGGATGGGAGTGAAATTTTCTCAAATATATTTTATATAAGGGGAGAGAGTAGAGTGTATATTTTAAAATAAAATGAGAATTTAAATATCTTTTAAAGAAGAGAGAATAATTTCCTAAAATTTATATATATATATATATATATATATATATATATATATATATATACACATACATATCATGCAAATAATAATATATATTTTGGTGTCATGTGGAAATTAGGAAAGGTTAAGAGATAGTTGTATTTTATGGTTGGAAAGGAGGTGTCCGACTAGTTATTATAAGTCAAAATACCGACACCTCCGTTACATTTAATTAGCCTACTTATTAGTAGTTTTTTTTTAAAAAAAAAAAATAGCCTACTTATTAGTTTATTGACGCCACTTTGGTCTCTTAATCAAACAATCATAGGTTTGGCTTCATTAGTGTTATACTATTTGGCTAACTCTCTTTTTCACCCTTATTAAAGGCATGCACTAGTCTTCAACTTCACAATTATTCTCTTATCCTTGCATCGTAAACTCAACATTTACTGTATCCACAGTTTAAGTGGATCTCCTTCCTAACATGTGTCTATATATATATATATATATATATATATATATATATATATATATATATATATATATATATATATATATTCTCTTTTTGGTTTTGTTACAAGAGACGGTTGATTCTTTTGGATTTATTGAATAATTAATATATCTGATCGATAATCAAATTTTTTAAATTTATAAAATAACTGGTATATCTGATCCGCAATCAAATACATTGACTATTTAATGAATAAAAAATAATGTTTCTTATGAAAAGAACCGAAGAAAATCTCGTTTATTTATTATTTCTGTAATGTCATCATGTCAATCATATTGACACACATTTACACAAATCAATGCTTCTTTCTTCATCGTTGTGGGTGTTTATGCATGCCTTTCATACCACCTCCCTCCTTTCTTCTAAAACTCATCATCAACAACAAGTTCTAACACAAATCCACGTGTTATTCATGTTGGAATATTTTATATTATTCAATTATTATATTCCAATAATTATTATGTGGGCATATATATTTATATTAATTATATTAGCTATTTATCAATTAAGAGCCTAAATTGATTAAGTGGTCAAATAAAGTTAAAAGGCTATATTAGATTTCTATTTAGAATTAATTAATTAATTATTTAATTAGTTGGATATGGGCTCAAATGAGTGGATGTCATGATGGCCCATTTCGGGATAATGGGAACCCTAATGGGCCATCACCCTATATAAGGCTATGGTCCCCAATACACCGTACGAAAGCAAACACTCTCTTCTCCCCATCTGAAGAGAATCAAGGCATCAGGGTACTGGTTGAAGAAGAACCAAACTAGCCGCAATCTTTTGTGTTTCAGGATCACTGCAAAGGACTTTTCATCATGGATCCAGGTATTCCTAAAGATCATCTTGTCGATCCTATGATTTTATACATGCTTCTATGACTATTTTGTTTTCGCACTAACGTAAATGTCATAATATTGTTAAGCATGTATATGTGTTTAATCTTAATTTAGATTTAATTCTAACAAATGGTATCAGAGCAGGACATGCTTGATCCTTATGAATATCTATATTTTCGGTCATATATATTTGGTTTGATTTGGTTTGATGTTATTTCCATTGACTGTGTTTATATGAATATGATTGCCTTTCGGTATCGTTTATAGTTTGCGGAATAAAATATACATGAGGTTGTGTTTATCTATTTTATATTTTATTTTGCGGTTTCTGTTTTTGAGTGATCTCGTATATGCATGTTGTCACTCTGTTAAAATGATTCAGTGTTAATTTATTGAAAATATGTATATGCTACTCCTATGTTCGTATAGGCTTTTCATAATTCATAGTTTGCCATGATAAGGTTGGAAAATGCAAAATTTTCTTTAGAGTTATGGCAGTCTTGAATATTTGAGGATTTGTAGTATTCATGTGCGTATATGCATATACCTTTGTTACGATATGACTACATATGCTGTTTGGATCTTCCTGTATATGTACAACCATCATGTTTAAGTTGAACTATTTTATTCAAATTATGATTCAAGTTTATGTCATATATGTGATTATTTTTATCTGGCTTATCAAATTGATCGTATGTGAACATGAAACTTTTGGTGGGTTAGTATTGAAGTTATTTTCTCCTTCTTTAGTTTTTTCACCGAGTGAAATTTTTGTTGTTGACTTGTTTTTCAATTAAAAATAATAAATTGATATAACTCTGATTTGTTTCCTTCGGTTTTAATTTGAAACAAATTAACATATTTGATTTGGTTTCCAAATATGAGTATCGGTTATTATTTTGTTATTAATTTCTTTCCATAAAGATCCAGATTAATTTTGTCAACATTATTGTGAATTATTTTCAATTATGGTATATAATTATTAATTACAGTATTAAATCGGATCACCTTATTTGATTTTTTGAAATATTAATGGCTATTCACTTTAATTTCATAATTGTCGGATCAATTTTTTCCGGATCAGTACATTTCATTAAGAAATATGAAACCGATTCGTCTCTCTAATTTAATTAAATTAGATACTTTATTCAATTTTTTTTTTTTTTGGAAAAGCTATCGGTGAATAATTTTGGTTTTATTCAACTTTGTGAAATCAAGAAAACAAAGTCCATTTTTTTTCCGGACTTTCAATTACATATTATAGACATGATTCATTATGTCCTTTTAATTAGCCAATGTTAATTATAGTATTTAATTATGTCAATGGCTATATCTTTTGGATTTATTTAATTAATGTTTGTTAAAAACCGAAAATAAATTCAATGTGTACAGTACCTTTCCTTTTCCCACGTATTGCTTATGTATGTTATTGTTGAGGACAATTTTATGTGCTTATTCAATTTTAATTAGCCTTAATCGATGATGTTTCTCTCATTTGATTAAATTCAATTTCAGTGGCTAATTTTGATTCATTGGTACTTATTATTTTGAGAAATCATGTCAGTGGCTTTGGCCACAATTAAATTTCATTATAAACTAAATGAACAATAACGTGTATGATATATAATTTTTCCCTTCGTACCCACGTATGTACACTTGAGCACAATTGAACGTGCTTAATTCATACTTACTGATTTCATACCCCGTGAGTGCAACCAGCATGTGCTGGTGTGTACTTGATATAAACACAACTTTGTGTTTAGGTTCTTAGTTTAATAGTCATTTGATTATTAAACGATCAGATAACATACAATTTTGACATTACATTCGTAAGTAATGTTTATGTGAATTTTAAGACCTTCCCATTTAATTTATTAAATTAAAATGTCTAATAATTTTAGTTGAGTTGATTGAAACAACATGTTGCAAAAGTAATCTCTGTTGCGTAAATTTGATTCAATTGAAATTATAAAAGATGTAGTGTGTAATTGTTCATGCGAGCTGTTTTAGTCGGCCAAAAGGAAGACACAGTTTGGCCGAACAATTGCATACCTGTGATGATAAATATGTGGTAATTATTAAGTTTTTTTTTTCTCCATGTGGGTAATGGTTGGTGTCAAAGACGCACATTATCTGACAGGACTTATTACCAATATTTGATCATTGCGTGAGAGTACCGTTTACAGTTAATTCTTGCAATCAAAGATTGGGAATTAATGGTGTGCTTGGTATCTTGTTTGGGTCTTATTTAATTTGCATATAAAGAATATTGTGCATGTCCATATGATTATTTGATGACATGCCTACAAATGTTATTGTATGTTTATTGTTCTCTCTTCGATCCAGTTGCTGCTGCCACCACTCCTAATTTCACTGCTCAAATCAACTCTATCTCTATGCTAAGTGGGACTAACTTTAAGAGGCTAAAGAAAACTGCGGGAAATTTTTTCCAGAACAAGAAAACAAGGGAACAACCTAAGGAGTCCACATGTTTCTTCTGCAAGAAGGCTGGACACATGAAGAAAGATTGTTCCAAGTACGCCTCATGGCGTGAAAAGAAGGGTAATTTTCTTACTTTTGTTTGTTCTGAAATTAATTTAGTTTCTGTACCTAAGGATACTTGGTGGGTAGATTCTGGTGCTACTACTCACATTAGTATGTCCATGCAGGGCTGCCTGTGGAGCCGTCCGCCAAGTGATGCTGAAAGATTCATCTATGTGGGCGATGGCAATAAAGTTGCAGTCGAGGCTATAGGGACTTTTAGATTATTGTTAAAGACTGGTTTTCATTTGGATTTACTTGAGACTTTTGTTGCTCCGTCTATTAGACGGAATTTAATTTCTATTTCTATGTTGGACAAATTTGGTTATGCTTGTTCGTTTAGAAATAATAAATTTAGCCTCTCATATGATTCAAATGTTGTCGGTTACGGTTCTTTGAATGATAATCTTTATATGCTTGATATTGAATGTCCTTATAACGAAATAATGCAAATAGAGTCGCATGGTACAAAACGAAAATTAAATGAGAATTCTGCCACTTTATGGCATAAGCGATTAGGTCATATCTCTAAACAGAGAATTCAGCGGCTTATGTCAGACGGTATTCTTGGATCCCTTGACTTGTCGGACTTTGAAGTCTGCATTCAGTGTATCAAGGGTAAGCAAACAAACAAAAGGAATTTTCATGCCGAAAGAGCTAAGGATGTCTTAGAACTAATTCACATCGATATATGTGGTCCTTTCCCTTCAGGTTCTTGGAATGGACAACGGTATTTTATTACGTTCATAGACGATTACTCGAGGTACGGCTACCTTTATTTGATTCATGAGAAATCTCAATCTCTGGACGTGTTCAAGTCATTCAAAGCTGAAGTCGAACTTCAACTTGGAAAGAAAATAAAGGCTGTCAGGTCTGACCGTGGTGGTGAATACTATGGTCGGTATGATGGATCAGGGGAACAACGTCCAGGGCCCTTCGCGCTTTTCCTCGATGAGTGTGGAATTGTTCCGCAATACACAATGCCGGGAAAACCCAGCATGAATGGAGTTGCAGAACGACGAAACCGGACTCTTAAGGATATGGTAAGGAGTATGATTAGTCATTCTTCTCTACCAGAGTCATTTTGGGGAGAGGCATTAAAGACCGCAGTTTATATCCTTAATAGAGTACCTAGTAAGGCAGTAGCTAAGACCCCTTATGAGCTGTGGACTGGGAAAAAGCCCAGCATTAGGCACCTGCACATTTGGGGATGTCCAGCTGAAGCGAGACCCTATAGGCCTCATGAAGGTAAGTTGGACGCAAAGACAATTAGCTGCTATTTTATAGGGTACGCCGAACGCTCTTACGGGTATAAGTTTTATAACCCCATCACTAGAACAATTTTTGAAACGGGAAATGCAAGATTCCTTGAGGATGTAGAGTTTGGAGGGGAAGGAAACATAAGGAGTGTTGTCTTTGATGAAGAAACTGTTACTGACAATGATCAAGTCTTTGTACCTATTGTTGTTCCAGAAACAGATCCAGAGATTAACAATGATGTTATTCCTAACATCCCTCAAGAACAAGACAACGCTGAGTTTCTTCCTCAAGCACCACCTATAGTTCAAACTCAACAACCTCAAGGGCTGCCATTAAGAAGATCCACTAGAGAGAGGAAGTGTCCAATTTCGGATGATTATGTTATATTTCTTCAAGAACATGAGGATGGCATTGGTTTGACTGAGGATGATCCCATTAACTTTAGTCAAGCTATGCGAAGTTCAAACTCTCTTAAGTGGATTGATGCCATGAAGGATGAGATGAAATCGATGACTGACAATGATGTTTGGGATCTCGTTAAATTACCCGAAGTAAAGAAACCCATTGGTTGTAAATGGATATTTAAAACCAAAAGGGATTCAAAGGGTAACATTGAGAGATATAAAGCTCGTCTTGTCGCCAAAGGTTTTACTCAGAAGGAAGGCATTGATTATAAAGAGACTTTCTCTCCAGTTTCTTCGAAAGACTCTCTTAGGATTATAATGGCATTAGTAGCTCATTTTGATTTAGAGCTGCATCAGATGGATGTAAAGACTGCGTTTCTAAATGGAAACATTGATGAAACAATATATATGGTGCAGCCAGAAAATTTTGTGTCAGGAGACCCAAAGTCTATGGTTTGCAAACTTAAGAAATCCATCTATGGCCTTAAACAGGCTTCCCGTCAATGGTATTACAAATTTCATCAAGTTATATCCTCCTTTGGTTTTGAGGCTAATCCAGTTGATGATTGCATATACCAAAAGTTCAGTGGGAGTAAATTCGTTTTCTTGGTATTATATGTAGATGATATCCTTTTGGCAAGCAACAATATAGGCTTATTGCATGAAACCAAGAGATTTCTCACAAAGAATTTTGAGATGAAAGATCTTGGGGACGCCTCCTTTGTCTTAGGAATTCGAATACTTAGAGATCGCTCTCAAGGTATTTTGGGATTGTCACAAAGGAGCTATATTGATACAGTTTTGGATAGATTCTCTATGAAAGACAGTAAACCAGGAGACACACCCGTTGCTAGAGGAGACAAATTTAGTCTTAATCAGTGCCCCACTACGGATCTTGAAAAGAAAGAGATGCATAAAATTCCTTACGCTTCGGCTGTGGGGAGTCTTATGTATGCTCAAGTTTGTACTCGTCCCGACTTAGCATTCATTGTAGGAGTTCTTGGCAGATATTTGAGCAACCCTGGTATGCAGCACTGGATAGCAGTAAAGCGTGTAATGCGCTACCTGAAGAGAACTAGAGACTTCGTACTCACTTATCGGAAGTCAGATAATTTGGAGATCATTGGGTATTCTGACTCTGATTATGCGGGATGCCCGGATAGTAAACGTTCCACATCTGGTTACATCTTCCTCTTGGCTGGAGGAGCCGTTTCTTGGAAGTCTGCCAAACAGTCTTTAGTGGCTCCCTCTACCATGGCGGCAGAGTTTGTGGCTTGCTTTGAGGCATCAAATCATGCGAATTGGCTGCGGAACTTTGTCACAGGCCTACGCATCATTGAGAGCATCGAGAGGCCATTGAAGATTTATTGTGCCAATAGTGCAGCTGTGCTCTACTCCAACAACAATATGAGTTCCACAAAGTCGAAATTTATCGACATCAAGTATCTTGTTGTGAAAGAGAGAGTTCAGGAGAAACAACTTTTGATAGAACATATAGGGACAGACTTAATGCTAGCTGATCCACTAACCAAAGGTTTAACGCCTAAGGCTTTTCATGGGCATGTTGCTCGCATGGGTCTTGGTTTTGAGATTGCCTTAGATTAGTGGGAGTCTTTTCCTTATTTGTATTATGTTCTATATATTTTGGTTTCAATTTTGGTACAAACATTATGTTATGTTTGATTTTCTGCAGAAATAAAACTTATTATAAAATATTATTGTTATAACAATATTAAGTTTTTGGTTATGTGCAAATATTTTAATTTTGAATTGCACCTAAGGAACTTCAGCTTGATCTCAATAAAGACTTCAGTTGGACCAGTTGGAAATAGACATGATTTAGAGATCACATTGCATGAAATTTCCATGCCACTCATCCATATCGATCTATGTCATCAAATATATTGATGTGGTGGTCATTGGGGTTCCGTCACGTTATACGTCAGTGACGACAGCCGCGGTGGTCCCATTGTTGATGTATGAAGTGGACCAGATTGTAAAGTTGAAATCTAAAGATAAATAGCATTCGGATGCGCGCCTAAAGAACTATGATATAATTATTAACATATATTGCCCAAGTGGGAGATTGTTGGAATATTTTATATTATTCAATTATTATATTCCAATAATTATTATGTGGGCATATATATTTATATTAATTATATTAGCTATTTATCAATTAAGAGCCTAAATTGATTAAGTGGTCAAATAAAGTTAAAAGGCTATATTAGATTTCTATTTAGAATTAATTAATTAATTATTTAATTAGTTGGATATGGGCTCAAATGAGTGGATGTCATGATGGCCCATTTCGGGATAATGGGAACCCTAATGGGCCATCACCCTATATAAGGCTATGGTCCCCAATACACCGTACGAAAGCAAACACTCTCTTCTCCCCATCTGAAGAGAATCAAGGCATCAGGGTACTGGTTGAAGAAGAACCAAACTAGCCGCAATCTTTTGTGTTTCAGGATCACTGCAAAGGACTTTTCATCATGGATCCAGGTATTCCTAAAGATCATCTTGTCGATCCTATGATTTTATACATGCTTCTATGACTATTTTGTTTTCGCACTAACGTAAATGTCATAATATTGTTAAGCATGTATATGTGTTTAATCTTAATTTAGATTTAATTCTAACAATTCATAATTCCGAAATTCCTTCAAATTTTCTTCTTACTCATTTGTTGGCATAAGACAATTATGGTTTATGGAATCATGCAATAACAACGAAACGTACCAAAAAATAATAAATTTAGTTTGGTTTGATGGATGGATCGCTTCACCAATCGCCCTCAAAAGAAGTTAGAAGAAAAATTATTCTAAAAAGAAAAATTATTCACCAAGAAAGAAAATTCTCATTACGTGGTTCCTAACAAGATAACGAACGTCTTTCGAAGGAGAAACATGAGTCAAGAAATTGGCATCTGGGGATGCTCCAAATTTAACGAAGAAATCTGCATATTGATTCAACTCTTTAAATGTGTGATAAAGAGAAACATTGGGTTGAAATAATAGTTTCTTTATGTCTTGGATCAATACAGCATGAATATGATATTTAACTTGGGGACTGATGGTGGCTCTGCAAGTGCACAAAATCGCAACCAAGTAATAAAGTGATAAGTTATCTTTCTTCAAAGGGAATGTGCCAAAATTACTAGTTTCGCTTAGGAATTTGAAAATGAAATATTTTGCATTCGCTTTGTTTGTTTGAGAGAGCTTTGCATAAAAGTAAATAGCAGGAAAGTAAAGGACAATAAAAGTAAAAGAGGTGTGTGTGTGTCCACACAGGGTGGTTAATAAGTGTTTTCGAACCCCTCCCTTATTCCTGCTTGGTAGTTAGTTGTTAATTTCTCTTGTTCTCCTATATTAGGATTAGTCTTTATAAAATAGGTTCAGGAGCACTCTTTGCCTATTTCTATTACAATCTGATTAGAGTCTAATATAGGTTGTCTTTATGTTGCTTATAATTATCCTCGCCCCTCTAGTTCCACTGTTTCGTATTATTATACTTAGGTATTTTTACCCTTGAAGCTCAATGGTGTCACAAGTTGTCACGTGTGCCTATACTAGTTCTCCCCCTAACTCAGGTAGAATTGATTGTTCTTTTATTAGCTTTAATCCTACACTTAAACCACAAATACTGAATTTAATGGTCTACTAAGAGATTTAAGTGTACGTCCTTCGTTCAGGACAATTAGCTTCGTTTCCTAATTCTGATATCCACTAATTTTCCTTAGAGTTTATTCTAATGTGATCAATATTAAAATAAATAATAAAAACCGGACAATAAAAGAGTTTACTTAAGAACAATTGAATTTAACACCAAATTATACAATACCAATCATTCATAAGAGAGTTCATCTACTCCACCTAACCTAGGAAAAATAAATTACAAAGACAATAAAGAAAAGAACCTTATTGGCCTTGAAGTTTCTTGGCTCTCCTTGCTTCCTCCTTAGAGTTCTCCTAACTCTAGAGTGAGTATCACTGTTGTTGAGTGATTTCCGAATATTTTGGAATGAATAATAGTGAAGGATAAGAGCTTTATTTATAGTTTTTCAGTTGGGTTTTGGGCTTTTCCGTGCGTCCATTGCACCCATCGTGGCCACGATGGCGTGTAATTTCGCCTCATCGTGGCCATGGTGGATCGTATTGTGGTACGATAGAAGATCTTCTCCATATTTTCTGCTTTCTTCAACCTCCTTCATCGTGTCACGACGATGACAAGTCATCGTGGTACGATGTTTAAGATTTGTTGCGCTGTTTATTACGTTTTTGCCCTTTTTTATGTTTTTTCCATTTTTCTTGCTTCTTGGCCAAGTAACTTCACTTTTCCAGGTATTTGCTTGCTTTTGGGCTTCAATTGTTATTTAAAATACACTAAATTACTACTGAAAACATCATATAATTGACTGTCATCAGGGACCTTTGATGAGGTTGACACGGTGTAAAGAATCAAACTAGCAGACAAGTTCATCAATACCTATGTCTTTGGCTAGCAAGAGGCCATTGTAGATAGAATGCAGTTCAACAAGCAAAATGTCATATGACCCTTGAATGAAGCCTAAGAAGCCAACAAGATAGTGCCCGAAGATGTTTCTAATAATGCCGTCAAATTTCATATAAAACAGGAGAACCGAGGTAACTTCTACCCACATTGATATTGCTAAGGAATTAATGTGGCAAATTGAAAGCAAATTAACTAGTAATAGATTACGAAAAACAATTTTATTTCATGTTGAATTATTATTTTTTGAATGAAAATGTTGAATTATTAATCATTATTTATTACATGATTTGAGTTTGTCAAATTTTTGAGCTATTTTTTGTTATGTTTTGTTCAAAAATATCTGCAAAGTTAGCGAAATTTGATTTACTCCCTGCATAATTTTTTTTCTGTTTATCCCCCTGCAATATGAAGATTCTCTCATTTTACTTCCTGGGTTGTAAACTTATATCTGACTGTGCATTTCTTATGACGTGGCATGTACACGTGGAAAAAAATTAAATTTTAATTCCACGTCAGCTAATTTATTATTAAAAAATAAATAAAAATAAAAAATTTCACGTGTGCATGCCACATCATAAAAATGCACAGTCAGATATTCAGTTGTCCACCTAGGAGGCAAAATGAGAGAATCTTCATATTGCGAGGTAAACAGAAGAAAAAAAAATTACGCATGGTGTAAATCAAATTTCGATAACTTTGCAGCGGCTGAACAACTGGTATTTATCCTAAAAATATGTAAATTATGTAGTAAAAAAAATATATATGACATAAAAAAAATTGATGGAAATAATTTTTAGTCAGACTTTACTTATCTCGCAGTCGAACTCATTCCCTTTCCCTAGAAACCAAGGGATTAATACCAAATATATATATATATATCGCCAAAAAAATAATTATTTTGAGTTTGATCAATTTATAAGTGAGATTATCCATAAATCTAATGTCTTAAGATTTTTGATTAAAGTGTGGTGTACAACTCACTTATAGAGTTGTTTTTCAGTCCAATATGAATGATCATCCGGCTACTCCCTCGTGACCCAACATGATCGAGATCATGCAGTCAAAAATTCGTGACTTCACGATTGCACTTGTCCAAATCCCCTTGGCGGTGATTTTGTAGGGAAGAATAAGAACACAATTTTTTTAGACACATCAAGAATATATTATTTAACTTATTTATTTTTCTTCTTTTTTTTTATTTAAAAGATATGTGAGTGTGATAAAATATTTGTAATGTATCAACCGATATTAAGTTATTCACTTTAAAGTATAAAATAAGTAATATCAACCGATAATTAATAAATCAACAGTAAATATTCTATATACATCATAACAAATCATAAGTTATTCTAAAAAAAAATCATGAGGTTGTTTCAATTATCGCTGCTAACTTTTTCCCTATACACTTTATTCACTTCCCAAGATCCAAATCCATAGGGGTAAATGTGATAGAATTCTTGATGTAGATTGCTTTGGAAAAGACATTATCTAAATTAAAAGTGTAGTAAGATTCTGGACCCAAAAAATAAAGTTTGGTAGGATTTTTACTAGTAGTTCCTAAAAATAAAGTAGTAACTAATACTCTCTCATCCCAATTTGATTGACACAGTTGACTGTTAATTTTAGGCATGTTGATACATAACTTTGACAATTAATATTTTTAATTGTATAATAGTAAAAATTATAAAAATTTGATATTTTCATTCCGTACAAATAGAATTTTTTTGTCTTCCATTCGTTGTTGACATTTTTAAAATCACTTTATTTAAGTCATTGACATCAATTCCTTAAGTCTAGCTGCAATATCTCTCCCTCTCTCTCACTTTTTTTTATACTCCTTCGTTCTTTTTTAAAGTGTCGTTTGACTGCGGATTTAACGTTCCTATTTAACTGTCATTTGATATTTTAAGTGTAAAATTTGTTAATTATACTCTTTGTCTCCGTTTTTTTTTTAAGTTTTCTTGTTTTTTTGGTATATAACATATTATTATTTTTTTAAATATAAAATATTAAATTTATTGAAAAGAGAAAGTGTGTGAAAAAAATAAAAATTTATTGGTGGATTAAAATGAGAGTATAATAGGAACAAAATGTGCAAAAACACAATTTGCTAATTTGTTGTTACTACTTCAAAAGACACTTAAAAATGAACAAAGAGAGTAATAAATTGTAGCTGCAATCTTTGTCTTTAGGAAAATGTTACTCACATGTCAAAGTGGAACGGTTTAAAAGTAAGTGGGACGGATTGAACTAACTTAAATGTTTGAGTTTAAAATTTAAATCCGTCTCGCTTATTTGATGAATGGTTGGATTGACGGGTCATAAACAAGGAATTGGATTTCCTGCTATACAAAAAGCACACAGTTTCACGCTGTACTGCATCTTGACCGTCTGATCACGATCCAATAGCTTAGATTAAATACAGTAAAAAGCAACCACTATAGATCTGATATGTTGGATCGTGATCGGACGGCCAGAATGCAGTACAGCGTGAAACGGCGTGCTTTTTGTCCAGCAGGAAATCCAAATTCCATAAACAATGTGGGGCTTAATCAACTCATACTTGCCACCATAATCTCCCCCTCAAATATGAGTCATTCAATGCATTACGCTCATCTTCAAGCGGATTTTTTTTCATCCAAACACTTGCACTGCCGTTGCTGTGCTCAACGGACTCGCCACCTGACCACATTTGTCAGGTACACTTTTGATACAAGTAGCCAGTAAAACCCTTCATTGACCGAAAATTTTCTAAATTGTTCAAGCTCCAATTTTCTGAGCAATGTGAGACATAACTCACCTCACACTTTACAAATTTTGAAAAAAATTGTGACTACACGACTCTGCATACGGTTACTGACTACACATGATACATATCCCCACCAAAATTTCAAACGACCATTACAAATTTACAATCGTATCCATAATACCTGATAGCATGGCATATAAGATTCATTGGAAGTTTTCTAAGAAAAAGAAACAATTGAGATTCATTTTAAGGGAAAGTTGGTGGATTTTTATTTAATTAAAATATCTATTTCCCAAAACTAAAAATAGCTATGAAAACTAATCATTTGAGAGATCGATATTTTTCAACTAATAATTTTTTTTTTTGAACAAGCTTCAACTAATAATTTTTATATGCACCGGTCAAATATCAAATTTTAAATTAAATAATTAAGATATTCAAATAAAAGTTGGTCCATTTTCACCCTATACTATAACTAACAATTTCTTTTTATTAATAGATGTACATCTCTTCCAATAAATACCTACAATCATAGCACCTTCAAATTCCAATAGCCAAAAATTTGTTACCTGCTAGACTTTAGGGTCGTGTACAACAATTTTGTGGCCTAAGGGAAACTAATATTTCACTATCAATTGATAGCTTTCATTCAATTGTTTCCATAGTAATATTTATTAATATATTACTCCTTATCTCCCACAATGAGTGAGTCAGTTGACTGCGTTACGCATGTCAATGCATAACTTTGACGATTAATATTTTTAATTGTATAATAGTAAACATTATAAAAATATGATATTTTGAAAATACTCATCGAGATGAATCCAACAACATCTTATATGCTAATATTTTTTTTCATTTATTAGTAGAAAATTAGGGTTACTATATATAAAGAGGATACATGAGTTTTAGTGTGGACTTAAGTCTTTTATTAACAAATTCATCATAACATAATGCACATCATTTTTTTTTTGGACATAAGTTAGACACAGGCGCGTGGAACGCGCCTGCCTGGCCCGCTAGTGTGAATAATGCATATAGTCAAAATGACTCACTCATTTTAGAAGGAGTACATTTTACGTAAAAAAAGATAGTTCAATTAAGCTCAATAAAGATATTCCAATTAAATTGGCACGCCTTGTCCAAAGCATGCTTATATATTCTATTACTATTTACTCTTTGGCTTGTTTCATTAATTAAGAGTCTTGAAAAGTTTTTAAGGAATTTTGTTTGGAGTGGAGATTTTGAAACTATTAGTAAACTAGTTACAATTTCTTCGTTTAAAGTGTGTCGTTTAAAGTGTGTGCTCCTATCCGTGAAGGATTAGGTTTAAATGAGGCCCGTAGCCTTAAGCTTAGCTGAGAATTGCTTGAGTCAAATGATATAGGCTCAACTTCTTAGGCACATAGTAATAAAAAATGACAAAGTAATTAGTTATCATATTTTCGCTTCTCAATTTGGAGTGGTTTGAAATTTATATTTCAAGTGATCTTTGACAACACTTGATGTGCTATTGGTATTGGTAGCAAAAGTCAATTTCTTGACTCATGATTTGAGTGGTAGTTCAATTGCTTAATGTTCAACAAAATAGGCTTCACTCTTTGTAGATTCCAATAGAGTTTCAGATTGGATTCCCAAATCTAATGCCTTCTCTTCAAAATGTTTCCATTCCTTTGCAAGACAAACAAGATCATCTCATTTGAAAACCTATTGCATCTTTTATCACCCAAATATGCTTATTGTTTTTACAAGCCTCCTGCACAAGCCTCATTGGTGGAATGTATGCAGATGATCCCAATTGTAGTGTGAGTTGCAAACTTCAATCTTTTTTTTAATTCCACGGGATCTCTCCATTCAGCATGGGGTTTCGACCGAAATGTGGACTTATCACTTGTTTGATAGTTTCTTCTTTACTTCTTAGGAGATTTCAACCACCAATGAGCAGCAACCCGTTGATTTTGGCAATGTTTTTGAGTTTTGGGGGTTTGAGAGGGTTTTTGGTTTTTTTGCGAAGTGTTCAAATGATGGGAAGTAGGTGGGACACGCATTATATACGAGGCGCGTTCATGTTCTACAAAGCGAACGCATAAAATGTGTTCGCCTTCTAGGGTGCGATTTTTTATTTTCCAAAATTCCACATGGGGGTGGATGCATTTTGAGGGTGGAACATCGGTCACATCTTTAACACACTCGCATTCTATAATGCGAAAGGTGCTCGCTTCCTACACTGTGTGGGGGTTAGTTTGGTAATTTCAGGTAGCGCGTGAGAAATTACAGCGGGCGCAAAAAGTAAGAGTCTTATTAACAACCATTGTAACATAGTCGAGATTTGGTTTGGCTCATTTGAAGCCCAAACCAATAGCAATCATGGTATATTTTGAAACGAAATTTTCTCTCCCGACCCCCCGCCTTTCTTTTATACCCCCAAAAAATCTCATTTTGCCTCTTGCGGTTTGAAAAAATTTAGCCAACTTATTTCGGTTTATATGAACCGAAATTTTTAAACATGGAAAAAAATTTGGTTTATATAAACCGAAATAACATAAATTTACCCCCAAATTTGAGAAGAAAGATTTATGTGAAAATTCGTGTAGAGCTACATGTGGTAAATTTATCATATCTCTCTGAATATAAGTCGTATGCTAATTATTTTTAATCTAGTATAAAGAAGACAAGATTTACCACAAGATTGACACCGGAATTGTTAAATTTCATTAAGTATAGTATGAGAAAATCTACCTACAAGTTTGAGAAAAATTTCTGCTCTATTTCTGTACCAGTACCCATTATTTGGTCAAACTGAATCAATTGGATAGTTAACCCTAAAAAAAATTATATTTGTATTCTTGACACCCTAAGCTTTCCAACGAGTGGTCGTTTACTCAAATCGGACATCGTTTAGTATTTCAAATAAATTGTGGAAGTTGAGGGTCCATGCAGAATTTATGCAGGAAATCTGGGAAAAAAATTTGGAACACAATATATTTCGGTTTATAGTAACCGAAATTTTTTAGCATAACAAAAAAATTTGGTTCGTATAAACCGCAGTACCCCCAAGGGCAAAAACAGAAATTCAGGAGGTGGAAATGAAATGCGGGGGGTCGGGAGAGAAAACTTCTTTTAAAAATTTCTATTTACACGCTCCATGAGCTACATGTGGTAAATTTATCATATCTCTCTGAATATAAGTCGTATGCTAATGATTTTTAATCTAGTATAAAGAAGACAAGATTTACCACAAGATTGACACCGGAATTGTTAAATTTCATTAAGTATAGTATGAGAAAATCTACCTACAAGTTTGAGAAAAGTTTCTGCTCTGTTTCTGTACCAGTACCCATTATTTGGTCAAACTGAATCAATTGGATAGTTAACCCTAAAAAAAATTATATTTGTATTCTTGACACCCTAAGCTTTCCAACGAGTGGTCGTTTACTCAAATCGGACATCGTTTAGTATTTCAAATAAATTGTGGAAGTTGAGGGTCCATGCAGAATTTATGCAGGAAATCTGGGAAAAAAATTTGGAACACAATATATTTCGGTTTATAGTAACCGAAATTTTTTAGCATAACAAAAAAATTTGGTTCGTATAAACCGCAGTACCCCCAAGGGCAAAAACAGAAATTCAGGAGGTGGAAATGAAATGCGGGGGGTCGGGAGAGAAAACTTCTTTTAAAAATTTCTATTTACACGCTCCATGTTTTTCTCAAGAACCCCAAAAAAAAATTTCTGCCTTTTACAATTATTCGAAAAGAAAAGATATTATTTTTTAAATATGGTTACCCATATTGGCGATCTAAACATCCTGCAACACCAACTTACCTATTTTATTGTTGTATATTTTGATCTAATTATCAATGTTTTAAGAACCGGACCGGAGGTCGAACCGTTGTGACAACTGGTTCAAGGGTCAACCGGTCGGATCGGTTCAACCGTTATTGAACCGTTTATATTGAACCGTTCATATAATTTTTTCACGTGTTTGAGTCTATGGTTGGAAAGGAAAGATTTTTTATTTTTTAACCTTTCAATTTCAATCCATCATTTTTTTTAATTAAAAAATCAGTTTTTTTTTTTTTTTTTAAGTGAGAGAAAAACCGGCCGGTTTTTCCGGTTCACCGGTTCACACCGGTTCATACCGGTTCACACCGGTTTTTGACCGGTTCCACTGACTAGCGGTTCTTGCTAGTCGTCCGGACCGCCGAGGGCACCGGTTCGTGGTCGAACCGGTCGGACCGGCCGGTCCGGTTCGGTTTTTAAAACATTGCTAATTATACCATGATTGCTATTGGTTTAAATGTAGTTTAACCCTCTCTATTTTGTAAAAATCGGAATTTTACCCCCCTATTTTAAAATGCGGAATTCCCCCCCCCCCCCCAATTTTATAATTTGTTGGATTTTGGCCCCCCAAAGTTCTGCACAAAACCTACTTTCGAGTCTCAACTTCAAAGTTTCGCAAAGAATTCAATTTGGATCAATAATTTACAAAAAGGATACCGAAAATGACCGTAATCAAGTTAGCTTTTCACAGAATCAAACCTCACTAAATTTGGAGTTATAGAGAGAGATTAATTACCGTTTTAGTGAAGGTCTATCCAATTAATAATTCTGCAGAAATTTACTTATGACCTTCAAATTCAACATCGTTTACCGAACGCATCGTAACTCCAAATTCGACGAAATTGAAATGCCAACAAGGGTAATTTCGTGCCCAATAATTTACGGGAGCCAAAATTACTCATTGTGGGTCGACCAAATAAAGAAATAAATGTATATACTTTAACTGTGAACTGATATGGAGACCATATCATGGAATAATATTATAGTTTGACCATTCAGGTCACCACGAGCTCCACTCCTACAGGTCTAGCTCAACCACGTCATTAGCTCCACTACTAAAGGCCTAGCTAAACTACAGCATGAGCTTCACCTTCACAAGTTCCACCTCCACGTGATATGCACGAACAAGTGAGGTGAGCGAGGTGTGCTCTAACTCCATGCATGGACAAGTAACGTGAGTCAGGTGTGTTCCACCTCCACATGGACAAGTGACGTGAGCCACATGTGCTCTAACTCCACGCATCTTGTACGGACGAGCTGCTTATGGATCTCAATGCCATAATTATTGGGCTTGAACACCTTAACTCAAAACAAGGCTCATTGGATCAAGGAATATTGGACTATAAAATGAGACATTTAGGAAGAAAATAGGGAGATTGATTCTAAATCAAAAACAATATATTGTAATAGTCATTCTCTTGAGTGCTCTAAAACTCTCTAGGGCAGCTCACCATTTTGTATTTACATACGTGAGCACTCATATATTTTAAGTTTTTTCGATAAAATTGAAAATGAAATTGGAATATAGTATAAAATTTTATTTCTATACATTAATGGCGTAAATTTTATTTACACGTGCATCCATTCAAATCATGTCACTTAGATATTTATTGAGATATTTTAGGAATTAATATATAAAAATAATACTATAGTGTGAATTTGATTGAATGCATCTGTTAAAATGTTTTACACAGTCAATGCATAGTAATTAATCGTTTTAGTATAATAGTGAAAGGAAAGGACATGGGTGGTATATGATCAAGGTGAGGGTACCAAGAAGAAAAATCATTGTTTTCCAATAGCCACTTAATGGTCCGTAAAAATTAAACTCAACCCAATTTAGTGCAGCCCATTCAATCTGTCTATACAATATGGTATGTCATAAAGAAAAGCCACTTAAAACATATCTAACATATACTTTTTTCCAAACGATTTCTTTTAACATAATCAAAATTTTGAGTTTGAACCCTAGTTTTGACATGCAATAACATTAAAAAATTTAGGAAGAGTTTTCCGCTTATTTAGATCTACAAAGCTCGAGAAATTAGTCTCCAATTAAGGGCATGAGAATACCCAATTCACATCATTTGAGTCTAACATATGGTTGCAGGTTGCAACGTCATAAGCTTACATATATAAGTTTTAGTGAAGTGATTTATTTTAACTCTTACGAATTCAAACTTTTGTGGAATGTTTGCCACGATATACATTAACACTAAAGACAAAAGAATCCCAAAAAAAATGTTCGAAAAAATAAAAGTAAGAAAAGAATATGCTATAACAACTTATTTCAAAATCAAAATCATTATTTCTGTTAATTTGTCCGGGGATAATGCAATTAAAAGGACGATAGAAGTGTATAGAAAATATGTATTGGAATCCAATAAAGTGAATTTGTGTTGACTTTGTAATAGAAACACTTTAATTGATATAATCTATCTATCTAAGCAAATTTTGGTTACGGCTTGTTGTCTGCCACAACAAGTGCAATCCACTCGTGCAATGAAAAGAGAAAGAGGCAAACTATGGTGGTAAGACAATGAGAGCAAAACTTGGTGGAGAATATATATGGAACAATCTCACTAGTGATGTATTAAGTGAGCTTAATTCCAAATCCACTAATTTATTTTTAAAAAGAAAACAATGAATGATTTAAGGGCTAAAAAGAATGAAAGAAGAATTTAATTATTTTATATCAGTAAAAGTGTAAGATGGCTAATTAATAATGAAATTTTTTATTTTTTGACTAAATTAATAATGAAATTTAAAATACAAGATTATCAAAAAGGTAGATGACACTAACATTATCACAAAACACCAAAGTAGGCTGAGAAAGTGGGAAGTGAAGTTCCAACAGAAGATTACGAAGTCAACAAGATTCAAAAATCACATTAGCAACACCCCTGTACTCAGCTTCTGCACTGGAGCGAGAAAGTGTAGGTTGTCTCTTGGAAGACCAAGAAATGAGGTTGTCACTGACATCCACTCCAATCAGCATCAATATAAGAGACAAGTTTCTCAATATAGGATGGATGGAGATGCATGCCCCTCGCACCGACCATATGACTGCCCTTAAACGCATCCTCCGTTATATTTAGGGCACCCTACACTAAAAAACTCAATCCTCACTATGTTTTAACAAATGTGATTTGGATTTGTATAACAAAAGCAATGAAATCAATCGATGAGGTATTAATAATTGATTTATTTGTTCTTTTGACATTTTAAATTAGTAAAATATTGGCTTAACTATCACATTGATTCATGTATGTATATATGCGCATTTTTTGTTTTAGTTCCTGTATTATTTTATTTTTTTGTTTTAGTCCCTGTATGTATAAATCTTGTTGATTTTCGTCCCTCGCGTTAAAAAATGATTGCATTTGTAGCTAATTGATAGCTAATTAGCTACCAACTAGCTACAAACGCAAATGGGAGGGACGAAAATCAACAAGATTTATACATACAGGGACTAAAACAAAAAAAAATGATACAGGGACTAAAACCAAAAAAGTACGTACATACTGGAACCAATGTGATATTTAAGCCTAAAATATTTGATGTGATCAAATCTCATATTCGTCTACAGTGAAGTTTCTTTCGATTGTAAAGAGTCTACCAACAAAACTCAGTGCAAAATATTAACGTGGATATATAATTGTGTGCTCAAAACTATACTTCAACATATTAAATTTCTATGCAATATTTTATCATTTGAATTGTACTTACAAGACAGACATGTACATATATTAATTGTATATCGGACCTAACGGATCTTAGAGCATAACCCTCCGTATATTGGGTTTCTAAGTAGATCTTTTTTAGATACACATAATTTATTTATAAATTTTGTAAGGTTATTTTTTTTTTTTAATATTATCAATACCAAATAAACACTAAATTTCCTTCAAGGTAGATTCTATTTTCTTCAATCTAACACCTTCAAAAAATTTAGAGATAGAAAGAGGATCTTCCTCAATGTATCATCTACGTATAATTACATGGACTAATTTCATCATATTATTTTTAACACTTGAAAGTTGAAAGACTAGAAAAAGTTCCCTTTTCTTGTATTTTCTAACTGTTTTCTACTCATGTTCTATGCTTCGTTGTCAAGTTGGAAGAGCACTACCTTTAAAACATCTTTGGAAAATGAAGGTAACTTTGCCACATATTCAATTATTACACTTTCTACTTTTCTCTTATCATGTTCCTAGTTAAGGGTTTGTATTTTGGGACAAGATCACAATGTTTGATCATCAAACAAAGGTTGACTAGCATGTGTGTAGAAAAATTCATCAACCATCCATTAGATGGTGATTTCATGTCGCAAAACATTTGATTATAGAGACATGACATTGGAGTGCAATGTAAAAGTTATAAAATGTAATGTGTTAACATCAATTGCTATTAAGTTAGGTAGCAACATTGTATATGGCATAAGATATAGTGCCTAACTCACGCAAGCATAAAGTAACAAAAAAAAGTTTGAGATGATCAAATGAACTAAAAGCATGCTAGCAAACGAGGTGAAATAAAAGAACATATGAAATCATAGCAAAACGCATGAGAAAAGTAAAGCTAAAGAATCATTGGTTAAAGAGGAAATGAAAATGTCTCCTATAACTTCAATGGATCGTTAATTCTAATTGTAGCTAAAATACAAATAACTTGGTGGTCTAACTTTTTTCTATTGAGTATAGCTCATATGCATTAGGAACACGTTGGGAGCGGCCTAAGAGTTGGGTACACGACCTGTAGCAACTTCTACGGTCGGAGTCGTACCCATCACTTGAGAAACTTTGTTATGGAACTTCTTGTATTCATCGTTTGTGTTTATTGGTTATTATTTTTTTGTAACTAGTTGTAACATTTTCTTAGTAAACAAAAAAAAAAAGTTAATGAAGTTTCACTTAATTGAACTCTCATTTTGTTTAAAAAAAATTACCACTACTACAATTTTGAGTTATTATAGCGCCAATTTAATAGCGCTTTTTTAAAAAGCGCTCTTAAAAGGTAAGACGGAGCCCCTATAATAGCACTTTAAGAAGAAACGCTATTAAAGCCTGGAATTTAAGGACGATATAACAACGCTTTTGTTAAAAGCGCTATCATAATTACGAATGCGGAACATTATTATAGCTCTTTAGGAGAAGCGCTATTAAATTTGATAGCCTATAATAGCACTTTTGACACAAGCGCTATAATAAAAAGAATTAAAAAATAGAAATTCGCTACTAGTGAGTGTCGAACCTTTGACCTCTTGGTAGTTTTTTTTTTTTTTGTTAGAAATAGGAAAGAATAAAATAAAACAAAAATAAATTAAATACATCTTCAGATTTCACGATGGACCTCCATCTTCTTTCCGTTGAACTCCATCTCGTTTCAACCCAGCACCTCAATCTCCATTGAACCCTAAATCCTTAGTTCCTTTGTTTCGACTCAATACCTCCAGAAAGAACCCACCGTTGAACCCTAAATTCTTGCTATGAATACCTCTGTTTCCCTCACGCCCTTCTTTTATCGTATATGTTTTAGGTTGTTACGCGAAAGGCAAAGAATCAACATACCTGGAAAGGCTAGCTTTGGGGAAATTCGTGTTGCTTTGCAGGTGCTCAAAGTAATTTCAATTTCTCTATGTAATTTAATTTTTAAGATTAAACTCTTGTGGGATTTTTTTAATTAATTTTTAATGGTTTTTTTAGGAATAGGGTTTATCTGTATGCAGGCCAAAATGGTTGAATTAACTTTAAAGTTCCACAAAACAAGATGGTTAGTGTGAATTTTACTAAGTCTATTTTGTTTTATTGTTGTTGTGTTTGTTTTTGAAGAAGCATTATCTTAGTTAGTGTCAACCTTAATGGGTTGGAATTAATTTTGATCCTTGTTGTGGTGGTTGTTTTTGAAGAAGCATTATCTTAGTGTAAATTTTATTCAGTTGGAATTGAATTTGACCCTTGTTTCCCTTTGATCCTAAGTGCTTTATCTGTTGGAATTTTAGTTGTGTTTTTGTTATATAGTTATTATCTACAAAAATTGTGTGAATCTCTGTAAACCTTGGAAAAAATATGTTTTGAGAGTTTAACGGACAAGAGCAAGCTCGATGGGCAGCCAGAATTGTTTATCTGATTCCACATCATTCTTGACAAGACATAACACTCTAACCATTGTTGACAATGGTATTGGCATGACCAAGGCTGGTTGGATGAGATATTTTCAGCATACAACTTAAATTTTGTTTTATTTTAATGTAGGATTTTTAATTTAATCATTTCTAATGTTTCTTATGGGTTACTTATGTTGATTCTTGTAGATTTGGTCAACAACTCTGGTATAATTGCACCTAGCCGGCGTCGTTATTTCATACCATAACTTGTAGGTCACGTCTTACATTGATCTATAATTTGTAGTTTTTCTTGTCTTAGAATTTCACTTTTATTTGAAAAACGGAAGAAAATGTTCATCTTGATCTTTCAAATGCAAGCAGAATTGATATGCAAAAACATGGTTGGGAAGAACCTACAATTGATTCAAAGCAACAGTGAAGAAAAGGAGGACCTGGTATCTGTTCAAGAATATGTAGAAGCTAAGGAAGCTATTCTAACCTGATCAACTGATGCAAATGAGGTAATTGATGTAAAATTTGCAATAGTTAATAATCTGGTATCGAATTATAACAAATGAGTTCCCTCTTGCTAGTTGGTTACGTTTATACTTCTATGGTTTTTTTTCTTTCATCATATTCATGCATATATAATTCAAAAACTGAGCATAGAAGATGCATTCAGCAGAAGAGAGGTTCTCTTCAAATCTTTCTCACTTTTGGTCGATGATAATAATATGTTGCAGTCTGATAAAATTCATTATTTATGGATGATAATTTGAAATGAACTATATGATACTCCATCATCATTTTTTCTTTTTCTGCACTTGGCCTCAATTGATACAATGTATTGATCCCTTGGAGGTTTACACAATTGTTCTGTATTTATAAGTTTAGTTTTTACGATTTTATGGTGGTATTTATAAGGTCTACATTGTGATTGTTGTCAGAACTCAAAACCAATTCTTATGTAGCTTGTGCTTCCAAGTTTGTTGCGTAGAGGTATTTAACCTCCAATTGTTTTTGATTTTGATTTTACATGAATAAATATCTCCATCTTTCATCTATTTTCATATATGTCTACGTTTTCTATTGTGTTGCTGGTTGTTGGTAGCGACCGTTTTCTTCTCCTTTTGCTGATCTGGTGTGATGCGCTTCTATTGTTAATTCGGTCTGTGGTATAGCACTGTGTGCTAATTATGCTAGTGTTATTCTAGTATTTTAGCTTTTGGGTTGTTTTTCTACTATCTAGTGAACTTTTTAGAGTAAATTCCATTGATTTTCTCAATTTCTTTTATAAAAATGAAAGAAGCAGCTGCCTTAATTTATTTATCTATTTTTGTGTAGCCCTCGTGAGCTTTGGAAAGGTTACTCCAGAACATAAGCAAGAAGTTGAGAAGTTTGAGTTGATAATATATTCATAGAATGAATTTTTAGAAGTGGCGAGTTATCAATTTTTCATATTATTACTCTTTTTCCTTCTATCTAGTGTAATTTGTCATGAAAGAAACTACTATATTACTTGGCACGTATCTATCTGCAATTACTCTAACACAAAATATTTGATACACTAGCATTCATATATTAGAACTACTGGTGATCCCAAGGGAGTATTGATATCCAATTAGAGAATTATTACACTCTTAGATGGAACTACTAGATTGTTGCAATGAACAAGTAGTTTTTCTTTTATCACTTCTTTTTCTTGCATTTGTATGAACATACAAGGGACTCCTAAAAATCCTACGTCTTTTCATTTATGCAAACATCTTGGTCTTCTAATATGAATGGTCCTTAGTGTTGTCAAATGTGTATCGCAAATAGCAGTTTGGTCAAATTCTGCCACACAGCAATGTTATAGCTATTGTTTGACATCATTTTGTAAAATAACTTATCCTGAGCACAAGATATTGATTGTATTGAGTATATTCTTAATTTTTCAGGGACTTCTTGAAAACATGAGAGGTACTGCTGACTTGGTTTGGAAAATGGCAGAGGAGTGTGCTTAGGTTAATTTTAGTTTGATTGCTTTGGTGTTTTGAACTCATCAGCTGGTTGCAGGAAATGGTATGCTGGGAGCTTATTGTACTTAACACCTTTATATATTCAGCTAGCTTCTTGAGATCATAGAACCTTTGTATTAGCATTAGCATAAGTTTGTTTTGGTGGTGAGAGTTATATGTACTTAGCTTCTTGAATATTGTTTCAGCCCACATAAATCTTGTATATTATTCATGTTATATATTGGAAATATTACTTTTTTGTCCTCTATAAAGTTTTCATTTTATTAGAGCTTGTGTGGTACAACACTATTTTTTAAAAAAAATTTGATAATATATATTTTGAAAGTATATATATATATATATATATTGGTACTATATATTTTAAAAGTTCAAGAGCAAGTTGTCAAACAAAAAAAAAGTGCAATTTATTGTTTAAAAAAAAGGGTCAGGATTAGTAAAAAAAAAAAAAAAACAATACAGGACATACAATAGCGTTTTTTACACGAGCGCTGTTAAATGTTAGCCCAGACAACGAATTATAATTGCGTTTTATAAACGTGGGCGCTATTATAGATTATATATAACAGCGCTTTTACAAAAAAGCGCTATCGAAACTCGTCTCCGAAAACGTCTTTGGTCGCGCGCAGGAAGATACAAGATCGCTTTTTGGAAAACCCGATATTAAAAGTACATATTTGATAGCGTTTTTAAACGCTATTATAGGCACCCAGACCTATAATAGCGGATTCAATCATAGCGTTTTTAAGCGATGTTAAAAGTTAAAAAAAATGCTATTAAACACCTATTTTTGTAGTAGTGTACGTACTGGTGCATAATTGTGCTTAAGCACATGTGATCTAAACCAATTCAAAATTAAAGCATTATTTTTAAGACAACAAGTTTACATTCCATTCTAAAGAAGCGAAGCAATACAACATGCAATTTGAAAATTAAAATAAAATTTGAGACTATAAACTTAATTGTGATAAAATTTAATAAAATAAACAATTAAAAAATGAGTCAATTTTATAATTTCAAGTTTTCAACATATAAACACAACATGAGTCAAGAATTAGTTGGCAAAAATTTAGAAATTTTTGTGACATTTTTCAAATTTGAGTCTTTTAAAAGGTAAAAATAGGCTTTGCACGAGCTTTGTTTCTTTATATGGTTCACCCATTACCATTGACTTAATTGAAGATGTAACTTCTAGACAGCTAAAGTCTATAGACAAATTAAAATTATGACGAAAAAAAAATCAATATATGGATTTAGGTAAAAGTTCAAAATAATTTTTTCAAAAAATCAATATAGCAAGAGGAAAGATTAACAAGTGTTTCCGTCATATTATATGGTTTGCGATGATGTGGAGTCTTTGGCATATGCGAAATAACATTTTGTTTAGAGGAGTTTGTGTTAATATCTCTTTTTTAATAGAACAAATTATTTATATTTCATGGTTTTGGTGTATAGGCCGTGTAGAAAGCAATACCAATTTAATTTACTCCGATTGGTGTAACAATCTTTTAGTTTGTCTTCAAAACATCTAAGAATGTTGTTTTTTGAATTGTAAAAGTCAAGTATCTCTTGTACTTCTTATAATTCAACTTTTGCTTATAAAAAAACAAATAATTTTTTCAATTGGGGTGCATTTAATTTACAAAACAACAAATATTGAATATAACCAACATGACAACTTTTTCTACTCGACTATGTGTTTGATGGTTGATCTACAGGACAAATAATTTTGTACAACATTTATTTAAATAATCAAAAGTTTAAGAGATTATGCTTATCTAATTAAGAACCTCGATCACTAGGATTGCAACATTTTTACTAAAATGACAAAAGAGACTTGAAGTTATAATTAATCAAGTTAAAACACATTTCCCTCTAGCAAGAGCTTCTAATACATAGGTCCTACAAAGATTAAATTCTTTGAAATAACCTCACAAAGTGAATGCAAGGTCAGGTGGGAGGGTGAAAGCAATGTGAGAGCTGGCATCAAAGGAAAGGGGATTAGGATATTGATGAGCTAAAGAGTGGGTGTAGGGGTGGAGCCATATGGATGATGAAAGTATGTATAGAAGAAGAATGTATTTTTGTTGGGCAGCTGTCATTTTTCTTAGTTAGGGCATTTCAATGGGCATATGGGACCCATTTGAATGTAACCCTTTTATCCTTTCAGATTTTATTAGGTTCTAAAAGTCTTGTGGGTATGTTTCATTTTTGAGAAAATGGTTTTTTTTTTTTTTAATCTAGTTAGAAATTTCCCCTTTAAATTTATTTTATTTTTTTATTTGCTTTCTATTTTTGAAGATTTGTATAAGAAATTATATAAGATTAAGTGTTTTTTGTTTAGTCACTAAGTTTTCTTCTTCAAAAATAAGAAAAGAAACACTATAATCGATGTTTTAAAAATTGGTTGAAACGGTTAGTCAGTTAAATTGGTTGGTTTCATCTTAATATATTGTAGATTGGTTGAATCGTGATAGAATCACAGTTAGTTCATCTGATTTTATTTTTATTTTGTTTTACTTTTTTACTATTTTGTATTTTTTTTTATTTGTAATCCTATTTAAATAAGTTAAACTTTTAAAACAATGATTTTTTTCTCATCTAAATCAATATTGATTTTAACAGTTGGCAAAAGTGTCCAAGCAATAACTCCAAAATTGCCTTTATCATTCATATCTAAGAGGCACCCACCTTAATATTTTGTTTGTTCCATGACATGTAAATGGGTCCCTATAATATAACCTTCTTACATGAGGTAGAAGATTGATGAAGAACAAATATACTTTGTCAAAAAAGCCTCCTTGACCATCACAAATCCTTATTTGGGCCTTCTTTCTCCAAATAATTACACTGTACCATAAGGTATAATGGACCTCTACCTACTATATATACCCACAATAGTATTAAAGGGAAAGTTTGAAGAACTACTCATGAATTATGGTCACATAAGTCCAAAACATTTCAAAGTGTTCTCATTTTCCACATCCATGACTAATCAAGGTGATGTTTAATCATTGAATAGACACATGGAAAATGGAAAATGAAGTTTAGGTATACTCCCACTAGTAGTTTAGAATATAAACAACAAAATTCACAAATTTGGCTCTAAAATATAAGTAAACACATTTTATTTTACTGTTTTAAATGATAACTAATTTCCGTTCGGAAACCTACGTGATACATAAGGTGAATTCTTCCCTTTTAATTGACCTTTTATCATATGCATGAGTCAGGAATCGAATCACGGCCACATGCTTAAGAGGACCAAAAGTCTTACCACTTGATAAATCTTCATATGACATTTTAGAGTATGCAATTATTATTTTTTATAATAATTTCTTTTAATAAGATTATTATCTACTATTCTTAATAATTGTGAATTACTTTTCTTGTTAACTATATATTCCATATAGGAGGGATAATAACATTAGACATCTAGAATCTTTACCTTCTAATCACTAAGATTTGTTTTGTTAATGTAAAACAATGTGCAATAATAAGTTCTCTTGTTAGCAAACAAATATGGCCGTTGAATACCCCATTTCAGAAACAATGAAGTTCAGATTTTGGTTGAAGTGTCATATTTGGACTTTCTTGAGTAAGACTTACGGCAGCATTGTGTGATTAACCATCATGTATAGAAAAACGCTTGTTATTTACATTTTCCCTTCACATTCTCAATTATCTTCAAAAGGGAATAAGGTTTATTAAATCAACTCATTGAACTCAAATGGTTAATGAACTTCAGCAAATTTTACTATTTTTAAATAACGAAAGGAGGTCGAAGAGTAAAAACTTGAAGGGGATGATAAGAGAATGTGTTGAAATAGTAAAGGAATGAAAAGTAATGCACATATACACATACATACAACTTGTTTTAAAAATTAGAGTATTGAATCTTGAATTTTTTTCTTTTAATGATCAAACCGCAAACACAAAGACTTTGGTATTTATAAATTTTTTAAAAAAAAATAAAAAAATCACGACACTACGCTCTTAGTGGGTAATTGATTTTTTTTGAATTTGTGTCTGATTTAACCTAAAACCCAATTTTTTTTAAGAAAAATTATTTTAAAATATATACACATCCAACAATCTGATAAGTGCTAAATATTGGTTAAAATACATGTTTAAAAAGCACTTATTGAATGAATTTTGATAACAAATCCTTGGAATATAAATCACTTTTGATGTAAATATAGTGTGTATTAAGAATTTGTGCAAGAATTATCAAATCCAACCATTTTGTTAGGTTTATGCTGATACTAAGAAAAGAAACAAAATTCTGAAGCATTCGCTGCAGCGAAGCATCAGCGAGCATGCAACGAACAAAGGCAGGGAGTTCAGGGTACTTGGCGAACACCCAGCGAGCATGCAGCGAATAAGCTCGCTGCAGCGAACACCTAGCGAGCAAAGGATGAGTCACAGTTAAATACACGTGTCAGCAAACCTCTTCAACTAAGCAACTTCTTCGCTTTGCGAACAAGGATTCGCGTAGCGAATAGGCCCATTTCAGAAGTCTATAAATAGCATTTCAGATCATTTTGTAAAATATCAAGTTAGCTAATATCAGATAGAAAAACACTATTTTCATAGATATATCCTGTTAGTGAGGTTTTGAAGGTGGATTCCACACAACTTGAGAAATCAAGCCCAATGGTTTTTCAATCCTTTTCATCTTCACTCTTTTGTAAGTTTATCATGGCTATTCATAGCTAAATCTCTCTTTTGTTGGGATTGGATGTAATTGAATTATGATCATGAATCTAGTTTAACTTTGCTATATGTGTTTTATTTATCAATCAATATAAGTGATGTCCTTGTTTTCATGCTTTTATTAAAAGATTTAAATGATATAGACATATGTAATTTGAATCAAAGGTAGGATAATCACTTGTTAAAGTTCAAAGTTTAGACATAGATTTTGAGATTTAATAGTCACTTATAGTATTAGAGCTTAATGTTATTTTATCAATTAATGATTCGAGACATCGGAAAGTTAATAGATGCAATAGATTTCAAGACATATTCCGGACACGGATATGATCAACGAGTAATATGTGACGATATTGATTGGTAAATCAAATATATATATCAATAGTTAACTGATACATGTGAATGATTTGATGAAATCCAATTCCAACAAGTTTTTATCTCAAAAGTTTATCACGCACTTTTATCGCAATTTTATGTTACGAAACCAAATCAAAACAAACCCGCACTTAGAATCATGGAATTTGTGTATGTACAATTAATATCGCACTAGTCCCTGTGGATACGATATAACGAAAATACTTGCTTTTGTATTTCATCACAATCCAACCTAATTCATTTTATTATTTTAAAATTCATACACATTCAATTATCCAACCCAATCCATTTTATTGAATTGAATTGAGTGAGTTTGATCGGATCAACTAGATTTACCCGACTCAAATATACTCCAAAAATTGGATTTAGCATAATTTTAAAGTTTATACTTACATAATCAATCAACTATATCTTATAGCCAGAAGTTTGGAGATAGATGCTACCTGCACCTAACTGCCTATACATATGGTTCCATTAGGGACAAATCAAGAATGTCTCAAATAGGTACATGTCCACATAACACCAACAAAAGATACATTGGTTTAAGAAGTATTTCTCCGTTCTTTTTTATTTGTCGTTTTAAATTTCTGCACATATGATAATGCACAATTTTGATCACTAATATCTTTAATTATCTTTTATAAATATTTTGAAAATACTCGTCGAGACAAATTGAACAACATTATATGCTAATATTTATTTTTATATATTAGTAGAAAATTATGATCAAAGTAGATTATATGAATAGTGCGCATGATTTCCAAACGACAAATAAAAATGAACGGAGGAAGTATATTATAAACACTAAATGTTTTTTCCTATAAAATTATTAAATTTTATTTTTGTCCTCATAAAAAAGTGATTATTTTTGTCCTTACAAAAAATTACTCCAGGCAATTTGATTACTTGCTAAAACCGAAATTGTTTAATTATCTTTACAATTATTGAAGATATAATTAGTTAGTCATTAAGAGTGTTAGTTAGTAGTTCCCGTGAGCTTAACTCAGTTGGCAGAGACATTGCACTATGTATGATTCCTCGGATAATTAGTTTGTAATAAATTTATAAAGCTACGGATATTTATTTATAAAGTTTTAATTTGACAACATTTTAATGTGTCAAATTCAGCAATAATTGAGACAATGTGCATAAAAAATTTATTGAGACGAACAAATTTCATTCTTTTATAGAGATGAAAAACAAACTATTGTCTTGGCAAAAAAGAATTTTTGATAATGTTGTATCTATGGAAAACATTTAACTCAACTATAAATTTTTTTAAAAAAAAAAAAAAAAAAAAACTAAATTAGTCCATCCAAATTGACACCAGAGAGAATCAAACCTCAAACCTCAAGAGAAGCACACTTCCAGATCCCAAGCCGATACCAATGCACCAACCCAAGTGGATTACTCAACTATAAATATTAAATACTATCAATCAACTTTGTGATGAGTAGCTTTATAGCAAGTATAGCAATTACTACAATGTTTAGTCTCTCATGATTGATCTTCTTGGTCAATATCCATGAAGAAGCCCACCAATATAGCCTATCATTGTTATCAATAACAACATGGTGAATGATGAGCTTATCAAAAAAAAAAAAACCTGGTGAATGATGATTAAATTTTTTGAAATTTGTCAGTTAATTAGATTAACTAACATAAGTGCTACTAACTTAATTATCTGCATCACAAGCCTATAGTTGGCTGCGAAATGCATGCTACAAATAATTAAAAATTGTAAATCATTTGCACAAGCTAATGATGAAATAAGCAAGTTTTAAGTAAGTGACATAGCAAGGATTTTAGTGGATATGAAAAATTTTAATTATTATTCATATTTTAAATATAAACAAAAGTTAAAATATATTTCATCTAAAGGATGTTTGTGTGCATCATGATTTAGAAATAGATCCATCTATAGTTTTAAATTGTGGGTGTAGTTACGATTAAGATGCAATGCTCGATATTGTAAACAAATGTAGTCAATATTAGTACGTGCAACAAACTTGTTTTTTTTCTACATATTAAAACAATAAAATGAAATTTATTACTACTCGTGATCATAAATATAAGAAATATTTGGATAAAAAAATTATTACTCCTTTTGGTTTTATATTTGAATAAATATTTTTTCTAAATCAATAAATAACTTATATATTTATATTTTAAATTAAATATATCAGGTATTTAATAAATATTAAAAAAAAATTATAAATGAAACTTGAAACTGAAAGGAGTTTATCTTATCTAAAATTTTAAATTAAAATATTTAATTTATTGGCCTCTGACTCTAACTAATCATAGATATAAGTAGTATACTCCCTCTGGTCCTTATTATAAGAAAAAATTTACTTTTTAGATTCATAGAATGTTGGATGTATCTAGTCAATAATATGAACCAGATACATTCTACATTTTATGAATCTAAAAAGTGAACTTCTTCTTATATTAAAGACTAGGGGAGTATATTATTTGTGACAGTTTTATGTTAAAATGGTGTCAGATCAGTTAACATGTGCTCTGTTCTCAGAAGCAAGTCCACAACATTTTATTTAGTTGAAATTAAATTGATAGATAGAGTGATAAAGATGAAAGTTCAACAGAATAATTTTTAATTAGTGACTGATATTCAAACTATATTAAAACAAATTAACATGTGACCACTAGCACTATTTATTCTGTTAATGATAATGCCAAGTTAATAATATTATTATTATATTTTTAAATAAAGATATGTATAAAATAAATAACTTTGGACCCAATGAATATGAATATGGTCAAACTCAAAATGAGAATAAGAGACATGAACTGAGATAACACGCGTTAATTATTTAACAAGATAGTGGAAAAAAACAAGTGAAATTTAAGTGGGAAAACATGACCCACATGTAAACACTAGGAAAATTATGAGAATTCTCTGACTAAAAAGAAAAACCTTTATCTCTCTTAGAAGCAAATCATCAAACATGTTGTTCGTGTAAATATGTTTAGCAAAACTTGTCAACATCATAGGTGATCGTATTCGAACCAATCTAAAAGTAAAATTGTAAACCGAACCAATCCAAACAAAAATCACAAAAAATCGCATTTAGTTTTAATCGCACGGATCATTTTTCTTCCAAACCGCACGATTTGGTTTGTTTTGTGGTTTTCATTTCAGAAAATCAAACTAAACTAAACCGCAATACTTAACTTAGCTCTATCAACTATTAGCAATCAACCCAAATTTGAGCCCATAAAATAATAGGCTGTCAAAACATATCATTTCATGCGATCCAGAACTATATTGTTGGTATTAAAAATAAGTTATTATGTATATGCAATTTCTGTATATGCATATCGTATCATGTAAATAATAAAATAAATTAAAATTTCAATGTTTATTTTGTAACAAGTTGAAAATATTGTCATATTTTTTATATCGTGATAAACCGCACAAATAGAACTAACGCTAACCGCATTGGTTTGGTTTGGTTTAGATGACTTTTTAAAAAACAACCGAATCAAACCGAACCGCATGTATTTTTATCTCACGGTTAGGATGATTTTTATGCTCAAAACCAAATCAAACAGCACCGCGAGCATCCCTAGTCAAGATATAGCAGCCCTTTTTCGGCGTGTAGTGAGGGCTAAGCTTGTCTGAATATTTTTTTTACCTTCAACAATTCAGTATTCTCTGATCATTTTGCAGTGCACCAACTTTCACTTCACACAAACATGTACTCTATCTATTTAGTTAAATCTAAATCTATTTCGTGCATCGCTTGAGTGATTATAGTTCAACTGAAAATGTTAATATTGTTAGGTTTGACCTTAGACCATCATAGGTGTGAATGTAAGTTTTATATAGTATACCACTTTGTCTAAGACCAAAAATATAAATAAATCATATACTAGTATGTAAAAGATCTGGGTTCTATGTTGTAGTTTGCTACTAGCAGGGGCGTCTCCGAGTTTTAGAAAATTTTGTACAAAATATAAAAGTGACTCATTAATAAAAAATATAATTTTTAAAAAAAATTGTCGATTTAAATTGCATATAATATATAAAAAAAAATCATTCTTGTAAAAATATAAATTATCAATATTAAATCATTTGCATTAAATTAAATGGAACGAGAAATACAAAATAATTATTTTTGTATATAACGTCAAAAAAGAACATCATATTCTAAGATTAAATTTTATACAAAGATTAAAATGGACTGGAACTATATTTACGAGTATAGATAATTAATCTATTGATACGCATATGATATTTTATGAACATTCATATTAATAATATATTAACAATATAGTATAACTATTATTTTAGGGCCTAAAAATTAATCTATTAATATACATCTGATATTTTATAAGTATAAATAATATATAAGTAATATTATAGGACCTCAAAATTTTGAGTTGAGGCCCTCAAAATTTTGAGGCCCGATGCCGTCGCACACCCCGCACATATGTGCAAGACGCCTCTGGCTACTAGCAGTAGGTGATCTCAGCATTAAATTTATGATCGGATAGCCCCAATTTATATAGTGTTTATTTGACAGTTCAACAAAGTATTCGACCTCATTCGTTCGTTTTTTATCGTACGGTCAATAGCAGCTACCGCATGGATGCAGTAACCGTGTGAAATCCAATCTCTACGTAATATTGGAAAAATCAAGTCCCACATTGATTAAAAATAAGGTCTGACTACAGTTTATAAAGAGTGGCATCTTTCACTTTACAAGACGGTTTTGTAAGGATGAGTTATAAACCCTGTATAAAAATCTATATGGTATTAGAGCTTATCATTTTGGATCACGCACCATTTATATACACACATCAAGCCCATAGTGTTGGACGTGATGGGGTGTATTGGAAAAACCAAGTCTCACATTGAATAAAGATGAAGTCTGACTATAGTTTATAAAGAGTAACCCCGTTATTTTACAACCCGATTTTGTAAGAATGAGTTTTATCCAATTAAATTGATAAACGATGAAGAATATATTATTTTCTAGAAAATCATGTGTTTCTTGTTTTATTCTTTTCTATAGTCTTCAGAAATTGATGTGCATGCTCATCATAAATTTGACATTTGAAATGAAAGAGCTTATTTATAGGCTCGTAATTCCAGCAGTGAAGAAAATTATGCACCAAGTTGCATATATTCAAATGAATGGAAGATAGAAATTATTGTACAAAGGTTTGAATAAAAGCACCATTGATAACATCTAGCTATCCCGTTTGCTTATTTACCAGCACTGTCCACAGATTGAGACCTTCCCGGCCGGCCATTAGACTTCATATCTTTGAAGTACTACATGACACTATGGGCCCTCTGCACCCTATGTGAGAGTTATAGAGATATAAAGATAGAGGTGAAATGTTATTTGAATAACAAAAAACAAAGGGTATGATACAAAAATTGTTTTTTTTTTCCCACATTTAGGTAGATACACTCCAAAGTGATGAGAACGATAGGAAGAGGAAAAAAGTGATAGAGATGCTATACGATGTATTTCTTGATTTTTACCATACAGCTCCTAGAAAGATTTGAACCTCCTAATAAGTGGTCAGGAATTTGATCTTTCATATAGAGAAAAAATTAGTTGGAAAGGAGAAAATCCACATTGTATATTTGTTCTCCAACGGTGATTAATCACGAATAAACGGTACTAGAAACTTCATACTTCTAACATAGTAAATAACATATATATATTTATTGGCCTCTTGATGGAATGTTGATTCATTTTATAGAATTCTTCTAACATTACAAATTTGGACTAGTTTTAATGTTTAAATGCATGTACAAGTAAATTTTAGCATCAGATTTAACGATTCTCACAATAACAGGGTGAGTACTGCAGACTATATCCCTCCCTTTAGGTTGAATAGGGGAAAACCCATAAAAATTTAGGAGTGTGGACACAAAAAATTTGCTAAAATAAATATAAGGTGAAAGATGCTAACAAAATAAAAAAAAAAAGAAAATATAAAATTAGAAATTGTGTATTCAAATATTAAAAATTGTTCTTTTTCTTATAATTCATGTTAAACAGTGCTTTCGGGACATTTGTTAAACATATCTAAAAAGAAAATAAAAAACAAAGTTAATGGTCATAAGATAATTTTTTTAATGCATTGAATGCACAATTTCCAAGCTAAAATTTATATATTCATTTGTTTAACTATTGCTCTGGAGTACTGTTTAGTATTTTTCTAATTTTTTTATTTATTTATTTAATTACTCTCTTGTTTTCTTAACAAGTATCCTTATTGTTTAACATGATCCTTTACATTTACCTCATGCCAAATATACTATACATCCGTTTATGACAATTAGCACTTCCTTTAATTATTATTATTATAAGTAAATTTAATGTTTTTGGTATATTGAAAAATTAATGTATCTTATTCACATTGTAGACTAGATATATTAATTTTTTATTGTATCAAAAACATCAAATTTATAAGTAAATTTAATGTTTTTGGTACATTGAAAAATTAATGTATCTTATTCACATTGTAGACTAGATATATTAGTTTTTTATTGTATCAAAAACATCAAATTTATTTATAATAGTGATGATGAAATTTATTCATAGGTTTGTTTTTTGGTAATGTATAAAAGTGCATGTTGACCGACAAAAATATGTATATAAAAGTGCATGTGATTTGTCTTCGTAAAATCAATTAAATTATGATGTAACATTTTGGTTAGGAATTAGGAATCCGATGGTAAACTTTTCACCTGCCCAATTACACAATTTTCTCCATCTAAACATACAAATATTATTGCAGCGATCTTTGACTACATAATATACAATTTAAAGTACTCATACCCAAAAATGGAGTACAAACTATCATTCTTTAATTTTCTAAATATTGGCATGCATGCATTTATCTTAATCAAAAAAGTATAGTACTAAGTAAATTAAAAGTTTGAATTCTAGTTGTAATAGATACATAATTTAGTATGAGATTACATTTCAAATAATATAATCTTTTTAGTGAAGAGAACCTTAATTTAGGAAATAAAAGAATTAAATGAGAGTTACATATATTATCAACAAAAGTTAAAAAAATAATTTAGTATCCAATGTTTGAGTGTTAATTTAACATTTTTATAAATTAGTGTCATTGAGTTCAATCAAGAAGCAACCCACTAAATTAAGCATCACAAATTGATGTTGAGAATCCAACTTCACACATGGGAGGAACATGGAACTACCACATGGGTTTCTTTGATCCCAAATAAAGATTTGCATCTTATGAAAAGTGACATTAAAGGATTCAAGGGGTAATTTAGTTAGGAAAAAAGTCAAACACTCGATATATATAGTAATATTAATTAATTATAGTAACAAAATCGTTTAGTGTTTCCCATAAGCAGTTATGTGAACTCCAAAATTCAAAAGGTAACGCAAACACTGCTCAATAAATGGAAGCTGGTTCCGTTTCATAAAAGGGAACTCTGGCATCTGCTTTCAATTTATCTTTGCTACTATCATGCATTCACACTTCCCTATTTTTTTGTAGTATTTTTTAATGCAACTAGGATTTTTTGTCATAGAAAAATTTAGCTTTTTATAATAAATACATAATGAGAAGAAATGTTTCTTTTTAGTCAAAATAAAAATAAAAATAACACGGTTTCTTTTCATATAATTCTTACTCCATTTTCAAGTACAACATCAACATTTATTCGATGTGTATTTCCTATGGTGTCGAATATACAGTGTTTGTATTCGTGTGTCAAAATAATATAACTCATATATATATATATATATATATATATATATATATATATATATATATATATATATATATATATTAGAATGAAGTTTTACATAGATAATTACTCATGGCCAAGTCCCGGATAATAATGGGGGAAATGAAGTGAATATTGTGTGAGTAAACTTAACCTACAACATTTTCTTTAGTAGCCTGTACCATCGATAGTTTGTGGATAAATTTTATTTACTCATGATTAAGTCGTGGGTATTGGCAAAAATAGTGGTGGATATATATGACATAGTAGAAGCTTTGTGTGTTAAGGTTACTCACGCAATATCCACTTCTTTCCCACATTATTATCCGCGACTTAGCCATGAATAATTATCCATGAGTAACCTTTACCCACGACTTTCCCATTACAAAAATTTTATTAAACACTTACCCATGGACTTATCATGTAAAACTTTACAAAAATTTTGACCAGTGTTACATACTTGTCATACAATAACTTGGAATACTTGTTTATGATACATAAAACTATACGTATCAAGGTAAAATTATACGTATCAATGAAACATGGAAACTCCATGTTTGTATAGTCCATAAAAATTTACTTTTACCCCAAGGTTAGAAAATGTCTCTAAGAATTCTCACAGCAGCCACTCTCAACGTAACCTAATTCTTGTTATTGCTTTTTTCTTGTGCATCCATTAGATGGGTGATGTAGGGTCAATTTTGATCTGAAATCAACCTTCTTGATCATTTTTTTATTTCTTTTTTATTTAAATCAGGTGTTTCTACATATTTTTTGGTTTCGTTTGAGTTTTCTTTTTCGTAATTTTTTCGTTCGTTGTTATTTACTCTCTCTGTAATGTAGAGTTATTTGTTTTGATGTTCCATCTTGGTACGGTGTTTATTTTGTTCATATTTGTAGATTTCCTTCGATCTATTTCAGTGCAAATTCAATTGCTTTAGCGTTTTCAACGTTGTAGGCATGATTATTTCGGGCATTTGAATTTTGTCATATCTATTGTAGGTTTTGTCATTAGGCCGTTTTATACAAGTAACTCCGGTGTTGTGAGCTTGTTCGCAGATTTATCCTTTTAGTGTTTAACGAACTTAAATGCATAATAATGATTTTGATTTATGCACTTTATAAATTTGAACGAATGAAAATCGTTATGTTTTTTAAAAAAAAATGAACAAAAATACAGTACACCACAAATTATGAAGGTTTTAGAGAATATTCCAACTGTTTTATTAAGTGACTTATTAAAATTGTGTGCCGTTCTTAAAAGTTAAAACAAATATTAGTTATGTTGACAATAATAAAATGAAATCATTTACTAATTAAATACTCCCTATGTCCCATTTTATAAGAGCTACTTTGATTAAATGACACTATTCATTTATCTTGTTTTGACCATATTTTTTTAATAATATATAGATATAAATATTAGCATATAATATCTTGTTTGATTTGTTTTGATGAGTATTTTCAAAATATCAAGTATTTATAATATTTACTGATAGACAATTAAAGATATTAATAATCAAAATTGTACGTTAACATACGTACATTAGTCAAACCAATTCTTATATTTTGGAACGGAATGAGTATCTTATCATTAGAAGTTACTGGATAGATATTTCATATTCAATTGATAAAGACAGTGGATATATATTTTATTTAACCGTGATTGTTTATCCTTATATCATAAGTTGAAGTGTTGAACATGAACCTACTAGTACTCCAAATCATGAGCTGGAAGGTGAAAGAATTTAATGATATGTGTTTTGAGTATATATGTACTACCATTTGTGACACTTTCTTTTTCAGATTTAGATGCAGTAGCTATTAAGTTATTTATTATTCATAATAATTCAAATTGCTCCGATAGATAGCGCCGCGTAATTTACAAGTGGAATCGGACAAGTTGGATTACTTTCAAAATTATTTTATGATGATGAATTAACTAATGAGTTTAATTGTTGTGCACTGTCGGTGTAATTTTTTTTTACACATACATCCAATAATGCGTTGCCACATCATTTAATGAATGTGACACGTCATGTGTTTTTAATTACCATACATGATGTGTCGGTATATTATTGGACGCATGTGCAAAACAACTTTACACCGACGGTGCATATAAATTAAATTCTTAACTAATTACTTTTTGGACAAAACTTACATGCATTTCCATACATGCATTTCTTACTTTTCCTCTCACAAAGAAGTAGTTTTTTTTATTAAAAATAATTTTCTTTTATTTTTTCAAAATGAAAAAACACAAATAACCACCTCTTTGTGAGTGGAAAAGTAAGAAATGCATGTATGGAAATGCATGTAAGTTTTGTCCTTATTTTTTTTATATAAATGATTTTATTTTATTTTTAGTTGAATCCATAAGTGAATTTGCCACTACATTTTTATCTAAAATTTTAAATTTTATTTTGAACAAGCAAAAATAGAATATATTAACATCGAAATAAGGTCCTGCCTAGCACAAGATTTGTCAAAGAGAATCACAGAATTTTACAATCATCAAATACACATAAATACTAAAAGTTTAATCGATACACAAACAGAAGGCTCGACCACCACATTATGAGCTTTAAGCCACCAGAGTAAAATTTTAAAATATTAAATTTATGAGTTCTTTCACGGATATATTACTCAATCTTCATATTTTTAGACGATGTAAAATGTTCAACCTCACACTTACAACAAAATAAATTTAATAAATTAATTACTAGGTTTTATTAGAGTATGCATTTGAATAAAGAAAAAAAGAAAAGAAAAGAAAAGGAGTATGCATTTAAAGCTTTGATGGTAATGGCTCCTATGTTTGTCTGAGGGGACCAAAGGTGATCAAATGTCACAAATAAATTACGAGTATATATTTGGGCCCTAAACGAGTGCGGTGGCTACAAGGGGTCCATATAAATTTGCCCTTAATTTCATGCACTATATAGTCATCTTTGAAGGTTGGAAATTGATTTAAAAAACTAACACTATGTTCATACACATTTGCTAAAAATAATCTTAAAAGTTTTCACATCAAAAGCATTTTCAAGACTTGACATTTTGAGGGTGACTTAATTGACCTAATAACAAAGATTAAATAATTAATGATTCAACGGATTTTGAATAGACTAAAGAATTATTGTATAATAATTTTGATTAAACTTAATTCAATAATATATTTTTAACGACATTGGACGTCAAAAGATAGTTTACAATTTCCCTACTCCAAAATTTGTAACTCTTGCACTAAAATGCTTTTTCTTTGTAAGAATAATAGTCTCTAAAATTGCGATCAATTTTCAACTTTGCGCATTGGCACAACCATATGCATCCATTATGCATGGTCGTGGTAATTGGATTAAGTACAGTCAGATTGCATATAATCAGCAATTCAAAACCGTCTGATTAAGATCAGGCGGTTCAGATCTTACAACACTTTTGTGGATTTGGATGAGCTTCGGTGTGACCAAGAACATGTTGTACATCGTCGCGCTTGCTGTGTTTTGGTCGTGCCATCTTTCGTAGATCAACACCTATTGCATGACCACACGGTTTCTCAAATGCACATAATCCAAGTCCAACGTCATACATCACTTAAAAGTTAAAACAACACTTTTGTGGATTTGCACGAGCTTCGATGTGAGCAAGAACATGTTGTACATCGTCGCGCTTGTTGTGGTTTGGTCGTGCCATCTTTCGTATATCAACACCTATTGTGCTGAATGAAGGGTGTGTGGTCCTTTATATTCTTCATAAAACTCTTCTTTTAGATAAGTGAGGCCCTACATAACAATGTTGTGTGGGACATTGCAACTTTAAATCATGGTATTTTCGCACAACGCTCATGAAAATGCAATATTCTTGTGCAATGATTTGTTCTTGGAGTTAATTAAGATGAATACGAGTGACAAATAGAAATCAAAACTATTAAATAGAAATATTATCATCTTTGTAAGTTTAGTTCACTTGGTATATAGAGACGTCGCATTTTATATGTAGGAGTTATGACCTTAAGGATAAAATCTAGACGGAAAGTTATAATTTAACTTTGATACTTAACAACATTCCAACCTACATTGAATCGTGATGTATCATTAATTATTAACTATTAAAAAAAAAAGAGGCTAATATACAAAATAAATTATTGTTACAAATTAACAAGTTTCCATCATCTGTGATATTTTGTTGGATCAAAGTAATAAGGACAATATTTGATCATCTTAGTATTTTTTAATTCTAGTTGCTTCAAATCTTGGATTGGAGTGTTACATGAGACATCTCAAATATATCATTCAACAAAACTTTATCAATCATGGAAGGTTGGCAAATTATTTGATAGTTAATTAATGATATATCATGATCCATCGTAGGTTGTACAAAATTGAATTAACTTTCCATCTAATTGATTTTGATATATTTAAGGTTTTAAGTTTGGATACAAATTTCTTTGGATTTAATTTTCACAAGGAATAGCCAAAATTTAGTTTACAAATTCAATATATATCTACAATTTAGTGAAAGATATATGAAAATGAATATCAACCATCAGATTAAAAGGAATGACTATGATTAAAAGGCTCTTTTAAGTGTGTCACCTGACACTCTTAATTTCAGTCTTTCTTCTCACAAACCACTCAGCTTTTCTGCCTCTTCTCTCTTCCTTCATTCATCAAATTTCTCTCTATCTCTCTCTTTCTCAACGTCACACTGTCTGCCGCGCTGACGGACCTCACAACGCAACACACATCTCTCATAGATATAGAAAATTACCAATTATCTTTAAAATATACATGAAAGACTAGCTTTAACTAAAACTAATTGTCCTTTAAAAAAACTAAAACTAATTGTTTTTCGGTCAAATAAAACTAATTTTTCATTATGTAACTAAAACTAGTTATTTTTTGTAATTTTATCATTGATGTAAAATATCTACTCAGTTTATTCAAGATTAATTTTCGTCAAAAAAATCTAATTAAACAACCAAGATAGTAATAGTTATAAAAAATTGTGTAATTAACCAAAAAAAGAATAGAAAAAAGAAAGGAGGTCCCATTTGTGATTTAATGGTGTGATGAAAATGGTCCCACTTCGGTTCTCTCAAAACACACGTACGAAATTTGTGATTTAATGGTGTGATGAAAATGGAGGTGTAGGAGGTCCCATTTGAAGGGTACCCGTGGAACATACTCCCAATTTTGATCCTCATGTGAAATAACTTTAGTGGCGTCAAAATCCATTATCTAATCATTGTCTCCCCCACTAAACCTCAAAGCTTAAATTGGATTAGTGAAAATTTTGTAGTAATATATCTCTAAGTTTGACCATATCTAGGTGCAAATCATATCACTCGACAAAACCTGCTGTCTCTTTTCATGTGAAAAATGAGTAGAAATCAATTACTGCCTCTATTTTTTTTTTTAAGTATCTCTTGTTTTAAAATTTGTGATTTAAAAACTCATTTGGTGTGTAGGATAATGACATAATTAAGTGTGTAGGATAATGACATAATGACATAATAGTAGTATTAATTAACTATGGTATGAGTTTTTTAAAAAATATAATGACAAGTAGTAGTATTAACTAAACAATATAGGAGTATTCCCATTGTTTTAAATCAACACATTTAACTTTGTCAAAAAAAAGTTAACATATTTAACATAAGAGCACTTAGATGAGATGACGCGAATCTCTTTTAGTTTAACCAATATCTTGGTAATACAACCTCAGGAAAAGCGCTAACAAAAGGAGTAGGCCTATAATAGTGCATTTATAAAACCGCTATTACAACCTCTGTGTTTTCAATGTTAGCATGCTACAATAGCGGTTGTGAGGAAAATGCTATTAAAAAGGCCACCCTAAAATAGCGCCCGACAGAAAAACAATATTATAAGTCTCTGTTTGTAGTTTTATAGCGCTTTGCAAAAAAACGCTATTAAATTGGTGCTATTATATGTCAAAATTGTAGAAGTGTGGGTTCGATTCCTGAATTGGACATGCAGTAATGTTAAAATTTTTAGGGAGAGTTTGTCACTCATTTGAATCTCACAAGACTCGAATAATTAGTCTATACAGTTGCGCATAGACGATGCCCGATTTACGCAAAAAACAAAAAAAAACCCATTTAAGATTTTTATACAAATATTAAGTAAGACGAAAAAATGATTATAATTAAAGTAATTTTCTTATGACATAGTAAGAGTAGCCATATTTATAATTAACTCTAATATTTTTATAAATTATTGACATATATTATCCACTTAATTATTATTATTATTAAAATAAAATACTATACGTATCCTTTTTGTAAAAAAAAAAAAAAAAACTTTCTTAGTAAAAAGAAAAAAAAATTGCAACCGTACTTTTGTCAAAGAAAATAGCAATTTTATTAAATTAACTCTATTATATTTTTGTTATGAAAGTTTTGTATATAAATCACATCATATTTTCAATTTCAAAAATTTCACATATCAAACTTCATAATATAAAAAGGAAAAATTTTCGTACAATTACAATAGCATGTTGTAACACGCAATAATTAATATCTATCAAATGATCATATATCAACGACTGACATAATTTTAACTGAAAAAATATTATCTTGATTTAACTATCTGATCTCAGATCAACAACCAAAATTAAAAACAGCATGTATTCATTATAAGAGTGAATCTTAACCGGTATAAAACCATATAATTTTGGTTATCACATATCAAAATAAAAATTTAATCAATAACATCTTACCAATTTAACTTTTGTCAAATATACACGTGATAAAAAAAAACTCAAATTTGAAAAGGAAAAGAAAAGAATGGGAGAGTTTGAAGTTTGAAGAGTTACTTGTTGGATTGGGGTGGGGAGCAGAGTGGGAAAACATGATGACGAAGCAGACATATCCCCGTTAGAACGGAAGAATTGAAGAGTTAGTGTTCAAATTATGTGTAACACACTTTTCCATTTTAAAATCACACTAATTCTTCTCCTCATAACCCCAGAAGCAAGAAACCACACTGGCTAAGGGATTGTGGGGTGGCTCCACCATAAGCACCACCACACTCACATGTCCTACCATATTATATTATCTCTCATCAAATTGCAAATAGTCAGATTCCTTATGCTATCTTAATTTATTTTTCTTTCCTCAAGATTATAATTTATAATTTATAACTTCATAATAAAGATTATTCCTTATGTTATCTTAATCCAAATGTTTTTTAAGTTTTATCTTTGTATCAGTTAAGTTTTTAAAATTTTTTATGTAATAAATAGATCTTTTAAGTTTCGCATTTGTAACAGTTAGATTCTTTCGGTAAATCTCCTCCAACATATGTGTCTTTTTCATTAAAATATTCATCATAGTGAAAGTCAACGTTAACGGCCACAGTCCAATAAAATAACTAGAAGGGTAATGACACAACAAGTTTTTGTAACGAAAATAACTGAAAGGGCGATGCAATAAGTTAGAAAATTAAATGACCTATTTGTTACCTAAAAAACTTAAATAACCTAACTGTTACCTAAAAAAACTTAAAGACATAACTGTTACAAATGTAAAACTTAAAGGACCGCTTAATACATATTGCCTAAAGTTTATAGGGACGAAAACATGGGTGCATAAAAATTTTATAGGACGCAAACATGCAATTTTTTTTGTCAATTAGTCTAACCCTTAAAATTTTACATTTTAAGTTGAATAAATAAGTTTATCAAAATTTAAAAAAACCTAGCCGCCGCACAATAACACATCCTTGCCTTCTCTTCTTGTTTATCTTCTAAAGAGGGGTGATTTGGAGTCAATTTTGATCCAAAATCACCACTTTTGTTCGTTTTTATATTTGCTTTTATAATGAAATTTCACATAGATTAGAGTTTTCCTGTTTTATTTTGTGATTTCTTTACCTCAGTGTGTCCCGTCTTCGTGCGGTGTTTGTTTGATCGTCGTCTTCGTGCGGTGCTTGTTTGCTTTCCTATTTTTTGCGGTGTTCATTTGGTTCAGATTGACAGATCAACTTTGATCAACTACCGATTCAATCATTGACAAGATCATCAACGATTAAGATCCAAAGACATGAGTATTTCTCGGTTACTTTTATTTTGTCACATTATTTGTAGGCTTAAGCATGTCATTTTATGCTATTAACTTGGATGATGTGAATTTGTTCGCAGATTCATCCTTTACGTTTTTAGCGACATTGAATTTGTGTTTGTACCTGATGTATCTATCAATTTGAATAAATGAATGAATATTTTATTTTAGTCAAAAAAAAAATAAGTTTATCAAATAAGCTTTCATAGCTTAGTTTGTTAGAGCACCCGTTTAGTAAGCGGGAGGTCTTGAGTTCAACTCTCAATGAAAGCATAATAAGTGATTTTTCCCCCCAAGTTTGTCTCTTTTTCTTTCTTTTTAATAAATTTATTAGGGTGCTGCAAATGATAGGTGATGCTAATGTTTTATAAAAAAAAAAAAGTTTATCAAAATTTAAATGCAACAATTCTATCAATTAATATTTTGTAAAAAGAAAAAAGTTCTATCAATTAAACTGTATATGCTCGCTCATGTGAACCATGCAACTTTTTTTATAGGATCGAAAAATAAAATTTAATAATATTTTAAGGACAAAAAAACTTATTTAACTCTATTTTTATACACAAGTAAACATTTAAGTTATAGGAGACACAAATCATATAAGATAAGGAGAACCACAAACCTTATTGAATAATTTCGTATAATCTACCAATTGAAAATTTCAGACCACTCATTTCATCGATGATATACATTATGTATAATCTATTAATTGCAAAATTTTATACTTAAATCAAAGTTACATGTAATTGCATTAGGTTTTTGAATTTTTAGATTAAGATTGTGCTTTTACCTTTTATTGTTATTTTACCTATAAAATAAACCATATAAAAAATTGTTACAGCAGATGTTAAAATTCATGTGCTTTGGGAAATTATTTTTTTGTTTAACTAATTAAGGTATTCTCTGTACACAATTACGAAAATTAATCTTCAGAAATAAAGAGATTGATTTAAAGGATTGACTTCTCTCAACAAATATTTTTCCATTTCTTCAAATAAGATAAATATTTTACCACACACCGACTAAAGATCAAACTCTGAACCGAATATAGTTAAGAAACTCAAATATTTTTCACTAGATGTTATTGGTAGCTTTGAGAAACTTCGCTTCATTCATTTCACAATGATCAAACTCAATTTAATTTACAAGAAATAATTGCTATATATACACATTAACTTGGATCAAGTTCATCTAACTGGATCTTGCCATGTCAGCAATATAGTCTAATTATGATCTAATTAGTTGTTGCCACCTCACCTTCTATATCTAATTAACTATTGCCACCTCAGCATTGAAGAACTATAAGGCTAGAGGTTGAAGTAATCATATACCCTAGTATCCCCGCCCCCTTACAAACTTAAGGTGGTTTCAATACAAGGAAACACTTTACATTTGGACTTAACACTAGCATAGTTGGAAGGTAACATAGGGACATCAAGAAATTTGGATCCGGTTCCTCTCTTGTCCTTCCTCTTCAGTTTTATGTACTGTGCAAGTCTGAACCATCAATAATATTATAGTGTTGATTGTTAATATTTAATAAAAATCAATGGCTGAGATTAAATAGGACCATTCAGTAGCTGGAGAGGATCCAATTCCAAGAAATTTAATGTGCTTACTTCGTGAGTGAAGAATAGATTTATGAAAATGGAGTACTCATGCATGTCTTTGAATTTGTAGTGTTAATGGACAATTCATTATCTATTAAATTTGTAATGAATCAAAATTAATCTATTAATCCAAACAAAACAAACTATGTCACACAAGATGACAACGACGTCACACTTAAATGACGAAATCACAGCAGAAAATTCAAATATATGTGTGTAAACTGTGTATAACACTTATTTAAATAAAATAAGAGAAAAAATATGAAGATTACTCATCTTATATGAGTGATTTCATATATAAAAAACCCTAAACAAAACTAAGTAGAAGATAACAAAATTAGGAGCCGACATTCTTCTTACTCCATCATTTATAGTTGGATAAAGTTGTAACTTATGATTATGAATCCAAAATCTTCTCATAAACTACATCAATTTTATGAGTTCAGGTTCTCTCTATTTATTATCCCTCCATTTGGAGAGAGATAGACACGTTAAGAATTAGTGGGACCCATTAAAAGTGGGTCCCACTAATTTGTGGACCCCACTAATTTTTTCATGTGTCTATCTCTCTCTAAATAAAGAATAAATGGAGTGATAATAAATAGAGGAACCTGAACTCCAATTTTATCATCAGACATACTTGTAGTTGTTCCTTTAATCTTGCCAAAGATGTCTAAGTCTTTACTTCTACACAAAAACAGTTACCCTATGCTAAACATAGTTTTTATTCTTTCACTAAAGTGTTATCTTAACATTTCCCATTTGAATCTAACTTTTTTTTATGCCTATAAAAATTAGAGTACCTTTCGTTTGATTCACTTTTTTCTTTATACTAGTTTTAAATATGAGGATTTTTTTTTGTTTTTACCACCAATTTAGTTTGGTTTGTAGGTTAGTTCTGACATTAAGTGGTTTGAGCCCCCTCTCGATCGCAGTTGCGGGGGATCGAATCACGTTCCTTCTTACCAAGTTCAGTGTCAATCACCACTAAACCAACTAACGAGTGATAAATAAAACAATCTTAATTACATTATTAATTTCATGTAAGTAAATAATCTCGTCTGTTAATTTAAATTATAGACTGTTAGTAACTGCAAATCCTTTTCCTTAAATCTCACTCCTAATATCTCCAAAAATCTGCGTCATCTCTCGTATTGCCACTAATTCCTTCTCTTTCTGTCTATCGTTTATCTTTTTTAACCACACCACACACACACCGATTTCTCTCAAAGAAAAAAGCACAAAAATTCCAAAGCCAAAAAAGCAACATAAAAATTCTCAATCACACATATTAAACTACCCTTTCTCTGATACTTCAATTCGATCTTTCTGCTACTTTACTTTGATTTTGACTATATAATTTTTTTATTATTAAATATTAAAATAAAAATTATCCACGTTCATTAATGTACTAGTATATTTTTCAAAGTAGTACTATAGTGGACTAAGTTTTATTCCCAAAAATAATAGGCTGAGCAACAATGAACCACTTAAATGTATCTTTGATTCTATTTTTAGAGGATGAAGATTAATTTTATAGACGTAAAATTAATTTTAATATGTTTGATTTCTCTAAAATAGAATTAATTTTGTGTTATAAATTTTAGTTTATGATTCTATAATTAATTTTTACATTTAAATTTATTGTTCAGTAGGTAGTAAAATTGCATTATATATATATATATATATATATATATATTAAAAGAGGATAAAGTTAAAATTAAAAAAAAATGATTAAGAAAAAAAAATGGAGAGATCCATTATATATGTGTATATATATCCATTATATATGTGTGTGTATATATATATATATATATATATAATGTATCTCTCCATTTTTTTTCCTTAATCATTTTTTTTTAATTTTAACTTTATCCTCTTTTTACAATATGAATGGTCTATAATCATTTTTTTTTATTATTTTACAATTGAAAGAGTCCATTTTCAGGAGTCAAAATGCACCCAACAATTTCTCTTCATCACCCCTGTGACTCCAATATTTCGGAATTGGATTTGGTGCAGTCGTTTTTCCATCCAGTCGTTTTATAGTCGTTCGATCATGATCGGACGGTTTAAACAAATGCAGTCAATAAATAAGTTTTTAAATCATAACCGCCTGAATTGATCAGACGACTATAAATGGCATGACTGAAAAAGCATCTGCACGGAATCCGGGTCCCAATATTTCACTCTTTTTCTAATGCAAATATGAAACATAGACTTCACAACACTATAAAAACAAGTAATATAAGAGTTGTGCTCTAGTTTGGTGGGAACTCGGAAGCCGGATAAAATCATGATGTGTCTATCAGATCTTTCTATTGAAAGTCTTTTAGAGGATCAAGATTAATTTTATAGACGTAAAATTGATTTTAACATGTTTGATTTCTCTAAAATAGAATTAATTTTGTCAGTAAACTTAATTCTTTGAAGTTAGGAATTTATGATTCTATAATTAATTTTTACATTTAAATTCATTGTAGGTAATTCGAAGGTGTCTTCTGTTAGTTGTAATAGCACCGTAAGAATGATATGAGAGAGTCACGCTTAATAACAAGATTGTTGAATTTATATCTAAGTGATTAATATAACTTGTATCTAAATATCTTCGACTTTTTTTTTATAAAAATATGATATCTTTTTTTTTGTTACACAATATGATATCTCTATCTCGTGTAATCTAAGAGCATTAAATCGGTGTTGCTCTCAACTTTCGTCAACAAGAATCCAGGATAGTAAATCGTTGGAGTTTTTGCTCGATCCAGTTGTAACTTGCATTTAAATCCAAAATCTTATAACTAATAGATAATACGTAATTTAATTACCTCTTTTAATCTTACGTCTTGTCTCTAAATTTTCACTTATACAAGAACAATTAACCAACCCTAAACTAAACATAGATTTTATTCTCTTAATAATGTGTAATCTTAACCTTTCCCATTGAATATAACTTTTTATTCCCTACAAAAACAGAGTACCTTTCGTTTAATTCCCTTCCTACTTACTACTACTAAATCTCACTCCCTTTCATCTCCAACCAAATTTCTGCGTCATCACTCACATCACCACTACTACTCATTTCTCTCAATATTTCCGTTAATAAAATAAACCCAAAAAATTCCAAATCTAAACCCAAAAAAGCATATATCACACTACACATAGACCATAGTATAGTATAGTACCTCCTATTAGACTAGACCACTACTACCCTTTGTTACTTCCTTTCAATCTTTCTGCTACTTTACTTTTCTTTTGACTAAATAATATATATTTTATTACATATATTCTCACGCACCGTTTTAAAATAAGAAGAATGTTAACTTGTGCCCTTAATGCACATGTTAAGGAAGCAAAAATAGAAATTATTAAATGTTGATTTGTGCATTTTGACTTTTGAAGCATTAAATTTCTTGTATCATTAAATGTTGAATTTCTATTTTGGTATATCTTAACATGTGCCCTTAGGGCACATGTTAACAAGACCCTTAGGACACATGTGACCATTGCATGCATATAATTTGGATCGCTAATATTTTTAATTTTTTAATATTAGTTGAAATTATAAAATTTTGATATTTCGAAAATATTTATCGAACCAAATTAAACAAAATATTTTATACTAATATGTACATTTATATATTATTATAAAAATATTGTCAAAACAAGATATACGAATATAACATCTAGTGAAAATAAGTCATTTAAAATGAGATGAAAGGAGTAATAATTACACTTGAACGAAAAATGACAGATAATAAGTTATATTGATACAACATTGTTAATACATAACTTTTCGAACTCTTTTAGATAATCTACAATCGTTGGTGCTAGAAAACCAAGTGCCAGTATTAAAACATGACGATTTTAAGAACAAAGTTCTCTTGTGCTCAATCACTTTGCTTGTTTTGAAGGGCTTATGTTTCAAAGTAAAATCTTCGGTCATCGATTTTAGGAGTGCCGAAACTCAAGTCAAATTTAAACATGCATGTTTCTCTTCTATCTAATAGTACATCAGAACATATGTTAGCCTCAATACAAATCATCCCAGTATAGTTCAGTCAAAAAATTCACAGATGTCTCTTTCTTCGCAGATAATTCGAAAAGACATCCCGAATAAAGTTGCGTCTTTATATTAAAAATAAAAAAATGATCCACGTTGAATAATCTATATGAAAGTAGTACTGCTACAGTAACAAAAAGAGTCTTTTTATAGTTGTTGTATTCTATATATAATTATATAGTTTCAGTTTGTTCAGAACATACCTTTGAGTCTAATTTTCTTTTCCTGTTTTTGCGGCTTATCGCCGCCTTTGCCGTTTAGCTTCTGCTTTTTTCTGTGCCAATTGTTGCCAAGCATTAAAGCGGTGGTGCTTTTTATTACTCACTTCTTCTTCTTCTTCTTCTTTTCCTCACTTTTCAATCTTTGCAGTTTCTGAAACCAACCTTCATAAGCTAATTGCATTTAAAGCTTCTTACAAGAACAATTCTTAGCCATTATTACCCCTATATCTCTGCCACTTTACTGTTTTTTAGCTTATTCACATTCAATTACACAATCTCTTTTCTTCTTAAATAAAGGGTTGGTCTTGGTTTTTTCTTTTAACAAAGACTTTTGGAGTAGTACTAGTAAGTAAGAAAGTGACTCAACTAGTATAAAGGTTAGTGACTTAGCTTAATCAAAGTGATTTTTCTTCAAAATTTCTCTGCAGCCCATTTCTTTATTTGGTTTGAATTTTGAGTTTTTGTTATAAAGTTGTGATTTTTAGCATTTATTTGGATCTGGGTTGGTTTGTTTTTTTCTTATTAGTAATTGATCATGGTTTTGCTTTTGTGTATGTTTCAGATCCATAAGAAAAAACAATGTTGCCACAGAAACAAGCAGAGGAAGCAATAGTGAGTAGCTTCAATGAAACAGATCAACAAGAAGGAGTAATTGGAAGAGAAGAAGAGAATGAAGATCATTCATTTAGCATCAAGAACATTCTTTGGCATGGTGGTTCTGTTTGGGATGCATGGTTCAGTTGTGCTTCAAATCAAGTATAAAAATAAATAATCACTTAATGAAAAAAAAATAACTTTTTTGTTCATTTTAATTCATTTTGATTAATCATGTAACTTTTTTAGGTGGCTCAAGTGCTTTTGACACTGCCATGTTCTTTCTCTCAACTTGGCATGCTATCAGGAGTCTTGCTTCAAGTTTTCTATGGAATTCTTGGAAGTTGGACTGCTTATATTATCAGTGTCCTCTATATTGAGTACCGCACTAGAAAAGAAAAAGAAAATGTTAATTTCAAGAATCATGTCATTCAGGTATGTATGTTTTTGTTTTCTTTCTATCACCACTTGTTTCTGATCTCTTTCATAAAAAGACACTTTTCACTATTTGACGGTGAGTTTAGCAGAATCACGAAAAAAAAAAGTGTTGTTTTTGTCAAAATCACAACTAATCAGTCCGATTCTGCCAAACTCACCGATCGAAACATATTATGAAAAGTGTAGCTTTTGTCAAAATTACGACTAATCACTCTGATTCTGCCAAACTCACTAATCGAGGCATTGCGCGAGTTTTTTATATTACAAAGAATTGCAGTCAAATATAGCTGACAAACAAATAAAAAAAATCTTGATGGAGATTTTTGAGAAAGCTTTTAGAAAAAAGAGCTTGAATAGTGTAGTTTGTATTATATGAAATTTTGACTGAAATTGAAACTTATTGGAATGGATTTCAGTGGTTTGAAGTGCTTGATGGGTTGCTGGGTCCATATTGGAAAGCCTTGGGGCTAGCTTTCAATTGTACTTTCCTTCTCTTTGGATCTGTGATTCAGCTTATAGCTTGTGCAAGGTTAGCTCTATTATTTTTCTTGATTTCTGCCACAAATTTTTGGGATCAATCCAAATATAATTTCGTGCATATTTGGAATCACACCGAGTTTGATAAAATCATAGTAACATCTTGATTTCATCAAAATCATAGTGACACATGGTGATTCTGGCAAACTCACCGTAAATCCAAACTTCATCGGATTATTACAACGATTTTTACATTTTTGTTTGTTGAAACAGCAACATCTACTACATAAATGATAACTTGGACAAAAGAACTTGGACATATATCTTTGGAGCATGTTGTGCTACAACTGTGTTCATACCATCCTTCCACAATTACCGTATTTGGTCTTTCCTTGGACTTGGAATGACAACTTACACAGCTTGGTATCTCACCATTGCAGCTATTGTTCATGGCCAGGTAAATCAATAAAATCCTCCGAAGCACATTTACAAACACATAACACTGATGCGTCAACACAGATAATAATTTAAAAAAAAAAGTTAATGTAACTGTATATTGTGTCAATCTGATTAGTCTTCGTGTTTCATAGATAAAATCTAAAATTAATTAGTCAATTTTTTTTTTTTTTGAATAATTGAAATCATTAGAAATCATTATTATAAATGCTAAGATATGATTTTGTGAATAATGTTGCAGGCAGAAAATGTGACACATACTGGTCCAAAGAAATTAGTGTTGTACTTCACTGGAGCAACAAATATACTATACACATTTGGTGGACATGCTGTTACTGTGTAAGTTACAGTAGAATATATAATCTTTTTTCATTTTCATCATATCAAATTTTCTTCTTCTTCTTCTCTTAGCAGCTTTTGCCGGTTATATCATAGGACAAAAAAAATCATAGAAGATCTTTTGTTTTTTTTTTGGGAAATATAATGCCCATCCTTGCAAAGAAGGAAAATTATTTGAAAGGAAGAGATACTATAATGGATAATAAAATTTATATAAAGTGTATAATGTAATGTTTCACTAGGTTCCAAAAAATCATTATAGGTTCTAAGTTAGATAGATGTCATAGCCTTTAGTCTTAATAGTGTATTTAATTTGTTCTTTTTCTAATCACCGTTGATGAGTATGGTTATTAAAAGACAATGATGTCAAATTTTTTAATTAACTGGAAGAATATTGGTGTATTTTTTAATCCATCATGATTAAGGCATGTAGCTCCACAATAGTAGTATAAGGTTCATGGACCAAATAAATTAATTTTTGATTTGGTCTTTTGTCAATGTTTTAAAAATTAGATCGAATTTATCTATCTAAGAATCGGTTGTGTTAAAAGTTTCACATTGGTTGAGGGATGGATCAGAGATATGTTTATAAGTCAGATTACTTTTATATATGTTTATAAGTAGAGATAATTTAGTCTTGATGATTTTGATTACATAAATTTTTGGTTTCATTGATTTTTATTTTTTGTATTTTGCATTATTTATTGTTACTTTTTAAATACTTTTTATTCACATTGATGCTTATAGACATAAATAGTTATTCACTTTTTTCCCTAAGAATGTGTTATGGAGGAATCTGGCTCATTAAAAAATATACTACTAAGATAAGATATAAAATAATTTATCCTTTGAATGGTTTTTACCTTTTAACTTTTTAGTGTTTTTTTTTTAAATTATTCTAATTTAAACTATATTATATATTATGATATGTTTGGCTGGCTTCCACTCCCATTCTATTGTACAACAACAAGTCCCTTTTGTCAAATGCATTGTAATTGAAAGTAATCTTCTAAGTAAAAAAAAACAAAGTGGCAATAGTGCCAAAAGAGTAAACAAAAGTGACTTTAATTTTCTCTAACCTTTTATAGAAATTCCAATGTGACCAATTATTGTGATTATTCCTTGATCTGAATGCAGAGAGATTATGCATGCCATGTGGAAGCCACAAAAATTCAAGTACATATATTTGATGGCAACTTTATATGTTTTCACATTAACAATTCCTTCAGCTACTGCTGTTTATTGGGCCTTTGGTGATCAACTTCTTAACCATTCCAATGCTTTCTCTCTTCTCCCTAAAAATGGATTTAGGGATGCAGCTGTTATCCTTATGCTCATTCACCAGGTAATTAATTTTTAATCCACACACTAATTTTTTAATTTTTTTTTTGTATTTTTTCACTAATTGTAACAATTTTAAGAGTTTATGTCATTGCCTTATTATACTACTTATTTTGTATTTATTTGAAAAAGTATAGGAATAAAAAAATAGTGAAACTACTATATAAATAAGCATTGTTTTTGACTTTTTTCTCTAAAAAGAAGAATAATTATTCCGTATTTATTTAAACCACTTTCAATAGATATGTTACATCACACCTATTGCAATAAATGTTCCATTAAATGATAATCAAAACTTTTCATATCTACTAGTAGTATTTGGTAAACAAGTCAGTGAACAAAATTACTATACACTTTTGAAATAAATTCAAAGAGTATATGAGTACACACGACTTAGAAAAAACTACTGCATGCCAACTATTTTCCACTTTTTTTTATAGTCAACCAGCTAGAATTTCACTTTTTAAAATGAATTAATAGGAGTATTAGAGTTCGAATTTCGGTCCATGCATATTACATGCTGCTCACTAGCTAGGACAACTATTTTCCACTGCTACTATAATATTAATTAGGAAAATAGTATTATTTAACTTATAACTCACATTAACTTTTGTATTCTCTTATCTCTTTGGTTTCTTCATTTCATTTTATCTTTTTTTGATATAAACATCTTAAAATTAAAAATATTTTTTAAAATATTTTCTATGATAAAATAATCTTTTTTAACTAAAATATTTTTATTATAGTAGGATTAGAAATAAGATTATTATAAACAAAAAATAATATTTTCTTCATATTTGAAGTGACAAATAATTTGAAAAAAAAAACTAATCAATATTAATGGAATGAGTCAGAGAGTAGAGTTAGGACCAATTTTTTTTTTTTATACAAGAGTTAGGCACCAAAATTACTCACAGTCAAAATTGATTGAAAAAAACTATTTGCTGCAACAAAAGCACATCAAATAAATGCATTGGTTAAATTATTGAATAAAAAAGTTGCAACTATTACTACATATGTACGAAAAAAGGATTCTAATTTTTACTCTAATAAATGTGTGTGCAGTTCATCACATTTGGTTTTGCGTGTACTCCATTGTACTTTGTATGGGAGAAAGTAATTGGAATGCATGACACAAGAAGCATTTGTCTAAGGGCACTAGCAAGGTTACCAGTGGTTATACCTATTTGGTTCTTGGCTATCATTTTCCCTTTCTTTGGACCCATTAATTCTGCTGTTGGAGCTCTTCTTGTTAGTTTCACTGTTTACATCATTCCTTCCGCGGCTCATATGCTCACTTACCGAAAAGCCACTGCGCGACAGGTAATTCTTGTCAAATCACCGTTAATCCAAACATGCATATTTTTAGGATTTGGATTCTGTGCAATGTGACTACATGCAGTCAGTAAATCTGGACTGTTCGATCAAGATCAGACAGCTCATTTTAAGATCAATTTTTATTATAAAATCTGATCTTAAAATCTAGACCGTCTAATCATATGATCAGACGGTCTACATGTAGCCGCCGAACCCCAATCCATATTTTTACTTTGCTTTATAGTTTTGAAATTTTCAAAGTGAATAATAGAAAATGATGTTTCAAACAATATCTTTGCAACACACCCTACATCATAGGATTAGATTTAATTAATTATTGCATTATGTAGTTTCATGTGCTCAAATAGATGAGTGATGTTAGGTTAGTTATACTTTTTATAGGTTTTTTATTTCATGTGAGACTCTACATACTCTAAAGTTGGGTTTGTTTAGATCATTTGAAAAAGCTTTAATTAGTACGATTCTATGATTGTTACCTAATCATCTTATTAATAGCCTATAAAATTATTTTTTCAATGATAATAAATCATAATTAGATCTCTTAAGGTAATGCCACATGCTTGAATATGCTTTTTCTCATAAAGTTTGACTTATTCACATGATTGGAATAAGTTACATGTATATACTATGATATAATCGTTACCTAATGATCTGCCTAATAGACTTTAAAGATGTTTTTTAATGTCAAAATCTGCCAAATTATTGTGTATGTACATGTGGAATTAATTTCACTAGTATGGTATGACTATTCAACAAAAAGAAAATGTAAATTTTTATATAAAAAAATAAATAAATGTAAATTAAGATATTGAACTGAGGTGGTTAATGAGTTCCTCCTAAAACGAATTGTTTAGGAGAACTCGAGTAAGATTTCTGATGAATATAATTTTTTGTCAGACTTTCTTACCGACTTACGGGGAGTCCCCTCCCCTACCAAGAAAAAGTATACATGGAATTTTGTTTCAATAGAGCATGGTATTATTGTAATTATCTGAATTTAATGGAGGGTATGGATGTAATTTAACATTCCATGGACATCCGCATTTGATGGGGACTTACTCCTATATTCCACCATTAAATTAAAGTGACCACTATAGTTTAAGAGAGAGAAAGAGATAATATGAGAGAGAGTAGAAGAAAATGTTGAAAAGCATTTAAGGCTTGAATTTGGAAACATTAGGAGAAGAGGTGGAAACTGGTGGGAAGTCATTTTCGTTTAGTTATTTTGCTACACACATACTACAGTTACACTACCGTACTAATGTCTCTATTGAGCTGGCATATTTGATTCATATCTTTCTCCAATTATTTAATCAAATTAGGACAATATTTGGAAAATATTTTGTAACTATAGTCCAATTATATAATGAACCTGATATAGTTGTTTTCATTTGCTATATAATATCATTTTTAATTTTATGTGGTTTCATGATTGCTTCTTTTTTTGGTTGTTTTGTGAGTAATTCAATAGTACTATAGTTCAATGTAACACCTACACTTCATATTGGCGTAACCGGTAACTGATGTGTGACATGTGTTTGTGTTGGACATCGTCATCGTCAGACACCGATATATATATGGTTAAATTTAGTTATTCTAAATTTCTCAAATTCTTATTGATATTGATATGTTACTGTGTTAGTGTTGTGTCTAGTGTATGTGTCTGTATCAGCGTTTTATAGGGTATAGTTTAGTAGGGGCCTTTCTCTTGTCACTCTTTAATGAATCTAACTTTGTATTATTATTATTATTTTTGTAGAATGCTGCTGAAAAACCTCCTTTCTTCATGCCAAGCTGGACAGCAATGTATATTTTCAATGCATTCATTGTGGTATGGGTATTGGTGGTTGGGTTTGGGTTTGGTGGATGGGCTAGTATGACAAATTTCATTAGACAAATTGACACATTTGGGCTTTTTGCTAAGTGCTACCAATGCAAGCCTCCACCAGTTATGGTCGCAGCACCACCCCCTCATGCCCTTCATCATTGAAATTACAACTCACTCCCCTCAACATAGAAGAATTCAGCTGAAAAATCTACTCTTTTATTATAATCTCATAGGTCCCTCAATATTTTGTAACATACATGGAGGGATATAGTAGTAATACTTCACCCCCCTTCATTTGGTGTGTGCTGGATGTGTGTTGTGCAAGTGTTCTTTTTCTTTTCTTTTCCTTTGTTTTATTATATAGTTTTTTTTTTCTTCCACCCTTTTAAGATTAGTTGATTAAAAATAGTGTGGATGAATGGTTATGATTCCTTTGCTATAAATGCATAGGCTAATTAATTAAATTACATGTGTTTTGGTATCTTCCTCTTTTTCATTTGGTATCCTACTTTCTTTTTATGTCAACTTTTAATATAGTGAAAAGATTTTGCATCTCTTTTATATGTGCTCATAGATTCAATCTATGTTGCACCGGCACGACGCTTCACTATGTTTAGTGTTCTACGCATATCAGTCTTTGACACGACATTAACACATTAGTTATATTAGGTTATTTTATTTCTCAAATTATTGTTGGTGTTGAAGTGTTCGTGTCTTGTCCGATATTCGTGTTTGCGGCGGCTAATAAGATTCAATCATCATTATTACTTTGCATGTTTCCAAAAGATACCAATGTACAGAGAGATAGGTTTTGTAGTCTTAATGGGTTATGTGTGGGACTTGTTTAATCACTCACTTCATAACCTTTAGATTTGATTCCTCACTCTTCATTCATAGTGAAAGGAAATGGAACGTGGACCCATTTTCATATTCACATGGGCCGCATGTGATATCTTCTGCTCTTCATGTGCTATTCTTGAGTCACCAATGTTTATTTATACAAAAAAAAAATGTTATGTTTCATAAAATCATAATTCATGATGCATGAACCACTCTGCCATCATGTTAACAGCCATATTTTCATGTCACTGGAGTTGTTTATTGGTCTCCTTGATATTTTATATTATGAAGGAAGTTTTAATGAGTTAGTTTGAATCAACGGATAGATATTTAGACCTCTTAATTATTTAGTTTAGACAAAGTCGACCAATAGGTTGTGTAAACAGACTCGTAACACAGGGTCGACTATTTTGAGGGTCCCTAATTTTTATAGAGTTATCCATTTGATTATTTGAAATTTGATTGATAAATTTGCTTCAAAGAGTATTAAAACGGGCGACTCTTTTTAAGTAGCTAGAATGTTGACATTTCAATTTAAACAGAGTAGTTTGATTTTTTTGTGCTTCATTTGGTAAAAACTATAATATTTTAAATAGTTTCTAATTATTAAAATTACATTTCTTTTTATTAAATATTTATTTTTTAAGATTAGAATAGGGCCTCCAAAATATTTAGACGGCTCTGAGTTTAGGGTCTATTTTTGATCGGTGTGTATGGTAAAACATATGTTTGAAATGGTCAATTTCTAAATAGATTTTAGTTACTTTAAAAATTATTTTTTGCAAAAGAAAAGAGTGAATCTGAAATTTGAGGTGGAAAAAGATTTCACTGGTTCCCCAATTTGAGGCAGATAAGGGATTCTAGTGTTTTCCTATATTTGTAATAAAGTGGAACTACCTGAGTATCCAATTATAATGATACACCAAATATTACTCAATTGACTTAGTATGTGAGTATTTTAGCACAGATTTCAGAAAAGAAAAAAAAAACATTTTTTTAATGATTTCAATATACAAATCTATAGCTTATTGTTAAAGACAAGTTGAAACTTAAAAGAGCATAAAGTTATGAGCATAAAATTCGGGGAATTGAACTCTATTTTTGTTGTGTAAAAGCAACTTTAGTGTTTGGTGTTTAGTTGGTTGCTTAAACATAAGCAATTTGCTTAACCTTTTCCTACATTGGAGTTCGATTATTTGTAGGTGTGGAAATAGCTTGTGTGAAAATAGCATGAGTTATAGGGATGTAAACCGGGCAGGAAATGTGCGGAGGATGTTTCTTCGCTCCCCGCCTCACTTTAAATTTGTTCTCCGTCTTCGATCCCCACTACGGGGGAATATTCTTCCCCATTCCCATCTCCATAGATCACCATGATATCCACAGCGGTCCACGGACATAAAAAATTAACAAAATTTCTATATTTTTCAATCAAAAACATGATACTAATAACTTGTTATTTCTTCTTTTATTTGAAAAAAATACATATATTTTGCATCTTTCTTTTTTTAAAAATAAAAACATATTTCACATAAAAAAACAAAGAGAATAAGATGAGTAGACAATGTGTATAACGTGTATCTACTTGGTGCTTTTTTCTAGGGTTACTTGGGTAGTGAAACAAGAAAATAAGATCATTGACGTACTGACGACTCTTGGTTTTCTAGCGTATTAACTATCTTTTTATAACAAAGACAAAGATAATTAAAAAACATGTAAAGTTATATAATTATATATATAACTTAACTAATATGGTCGGGGTTGAAAAATCCGGGGCGGCGGCCTTGATCCCCGCACCGAAATGTGTTTGGGGGAACTTTTCCCTCCATCCCCGTCTCTATGGGGAAAAAATTCTCCAATTTCGGAGCTCTGGACAGATAATCCCCATGGAGAACTCCATTAACAGATAAATGTTGCGAGGTTTAAGTTTTACTTGGTAAATAAAAGTTTGACCTTTTTACTTTTAAAAAAAATTTAACCTTCTCTATTTAAAAAGTCTAATTTTACGAGTCTAACGTTAGGTTCATGACAATCTGTACTATTCTAATACTTAATTATGTGGTATAGATGGTTGCTTAAATTAAACAGTTTATCTTAGTTAAGCAATTTCAATCTTTGTAAGTCTTTTGATTGAGCTTGAAGTCTACATGATACAATGAGTCCATGAAATTCAATTAGCCTAAACTTTTGTTTATCCAAATAAAAAGCAAAAAAAAAAAAATGAACAAATGTGAGTTGCGAGTCCTTTTTTTTTTTTTTGAAAGTAAACACAATTCATTAGAAAGCAGCAAATAAAGGTACAGGAAGAGGGTCAGCTTGAAGCTGATGTGGGAGAGATCCCATCCAAGTTTTGGAGCCAATACTCCTAGATAAACCTACTAACTTATGAGCTATAACATTAGAGCTCCTTCTAACATAATAAACAGATACAAATTCAAATTGTTTCATCAACATTTTACAATCTAAAATAATAGAATCAATAGCAGCTATGCAGCACTTGATGTTGAGACTGTTAACAACTACAGCTGCATCAGAGGCTAGGGAAATGCGCTTCATATTATGATTAATAGCAAATTGTAGGCACCAACGAACACCCAAAGCTTCCGCCACTAACGGCTCAACTTCAATGTTGTCAAAAAGGCATGCCGAAGCTCGAACAGCAGCAGATCCGTCGAGACAAACCAGTCCCCAACCAGTGGTACCACCTGCAAAACAACCAGCATCAACAAAAAGGCAATTTTCTGCAACACTTGGCTCAAGGTTGCTTTCCAGATTGTTAGGATGAGTAGGGATATTGATCTTTTTGCTGCATGTACCCAGTTCATTAACAAAATCCATGGCTTGTTGAGCGATATCAATCGGGTTGAGAGGCTTGTTTTTGAAAACACATTGATTTCTACCATTCCAAAATTTCCAAAGTGTAGTGCAAAAAATTCTCACAGCCATATGCTCATTACATTGCAGACCATGTAACAACCAAGCATTTAAATTCATATTTTGAGGAATGTGATGGCCTAGCTGAGAAGAAAACCAAGTCAGTTTTGCTAGTTGACAATGCATAAACAAGTGTTCAGTAGACTCAATTTCACTTTGACATAGAGGGCAAATATTTTCCAAAAGAATTCCTTTTTTTGACAGATTATCTCTAGTTGGAAGGATATTCTTAGCTAGTCTCCACATGAAATTTCTAACTCTATTTGGGATTGGAGCTCTCCAAATTTCTTTCCAGAGGGTGGAGCTATGTGAGATTGATGAGCCAGGGGTATCTCTATTTTTTATGTCTTGGAGAAGATGGTGTGCTGATCTAACCGAATAATCTCCATCTTTTTCCCAATGCCAAACTAGCTTATCCATAGGGAGCCGCTGAGATAAAGAGATACTAAGGATTTGCTTGGCCTCTGTTCGATTAAAGCATGAATGGATTAAGTCTCTTTTCCATTGTTTTGTGTCTGAATCTATGAGTGTTTCAACTAAGGCATCTTCACTTAAAGAGTTCACTGGACTCCACACTTTAAAATCTGACTGGTTTGGGATCCATCTATCCTGCCAAATTCTGATTTTTGCACCATTGCCTACACTCCACCTGGCTCCTACTTCCAAGATATCTTTTGCACTAACAATACTTCTCCAAGCATAGCTTGGTTGGTATCCAACATTAGCTTCCATGAACGAGTTTCTTGGATAGTATCTAGCTTTGAATATTCTTGCCACTAGCGAGGTCTCATCAGTCATTAGTCTCCAGCCGTGTTTCCCAAGGAGAGCTTTGTTAAAGTCCTTGAAACACCGGAAGCCCATTCCGCCCCTATTCTTCGCTTTTGCCATCCTATCCCAACTCATCCAATGCAACTTTCTACCACCCTCATTTGAACCCCACCAAAATCTAGCTGCCATAGATTCTATTTCTTTGCAACAACCATCAGGAAGTTTGTAACAACTCATAATATAGTTTGGAATGGCTTGCACTATTGATTTGATCAATATCTCCTTTCCTGCTTGGGAGAGGCATTTTTCCTTCCAACCTTTCAGTTTCTTCCAGACACGGTCTTGGACAAGAGAAAACACTACCTTTTTAGATCTTCCGAACACAACGGGAAGTCCAAGGTATCTTGAATGAGTGTCTACTGTCTTTACTCCCATCTTGTTACAGATCATTTCTTTTTCTTCATTAAGCATATTTCGACTAAAAGACACTTCAGACTTGTCCATGTTAACCATCTGCCCTGAAGCCTTCTGGTAAGTGGAAAGGATCTCCATAATGGATTCTGCCTCATGTTGGTTGGCTCTAGTAAATAGTAAGCTATCATCCGCAAAAAACAAATGTGATATCTGAGGGGCTTGTCTAGCAATTTTGAGTCCATGAATGCTATTGGCAGCCACCTTCTGATGCAATAAACCAGAGAAAACATCAGCACATAAAATAAAAAGATATGGAGAGAGGGGGTCACCTTGCCTCAGACCCCTTTCAGCTGTAAACCTCTTGCTGGGTTGACCATTAATGAGGATTTGGTAAGAAACTGTTGAAATGCATCTCATTATCAGGTCAACCATCTTTGTCGGGAAACCCATACTGATTAAAGTTGCTTTGACGAAGGGCCACTCAATTCTATCATAAGCTTTTGCCATGTCTAATTTCAGCGCCATCATACCTTTCCTTCCTTTCTTCTTCTTTTTCAGCCAGTGAAAGCATTCCATGGCTATGAGAGCGTTATCTGTGATTAGCCTTCCTTGAACAAATGCAGATTGCTCCTCATCAATGATTTCCGGAAGAATAGGCTTGATTCTGTTGGCTATGCATTTAGTAACAATCTTCATCAGCACGTTACAAAGGCTTATGGGTCTATAGTCCTTAGGTGTTGTGGGGTTTTTATTTTTGGGAATAAGGGTCAAGAAAGTCTTGTTTATGTCACCTGGAGGTCTGTTATTATTAAGGATATTAAGAATCAGGCTCTGAACATCCTCTCCAATGATGCTCCAATACTTTTGAAAGAAAAAGGCAGGCAGACCATCAGGTCCGGGGGCTTTAAGCGGGTGCATTTGATTGATGGCCTCTAAAATCTCCTCTCTAGTGAAATCCCCATTACACCGTTCCTTGTGATCTTCTCGCAGCTTCCCCTGAACCACTTGGACGGTTTCCTCAATGTTAGACGGATCTGATGTAGCAAAAAGGTCAGAGTAGTAATCAATTAGAACCCTTTCGACATTTTCCTCTCCATTCCTCCATATGCCATTATGGTCCTTCAACTTTCTGATTTCATTCACCTTTTTTCTTTGGGAAGCTTTAGCAAAGAAAAACTTTGTGTTTCTATCACCATCTTGGAGCCAAACTGCTCGACTTCTTTGCCTCCAAATGATTTCTTCCAAGTGAAGAAGCTCAGCATGTCTATTTTCCATCTCTTTGAATTTTCTAACCTCCTCTGGAGTTTCAAGCCATACATTGTGATTATTGAGTTTCTCTTCAACTTGCTCTATATCTTTTCTAATAGTTCTGATTTGGTAATCATTGAAGACTTGATCTAGACATTTCATAGCCTCAATTTTGTTCACACACTGTCCACCAGCATTGAGCCACGAGTTCCTTACTTCATCTTCACAATTTTTATCCTTAGTCCACACCTCTTCAAAGCGAAAGAGATGAATTCGTTTTTTTCTTGAAGGATCCTGATGCTCCAACGAAATCAAAATTGCCGCATGGTCAGATCCATGTCTTTGGAGATGGACAACCTTGAAAGGAGAGAACCTATTTAGAAAGTCCTCTGTTGCCATTGCACGGTCTAACCTACATTGGATATTTTCTGAATCTTGCCTCCCATTAGTCCAAGTGTAGGGATATCCATCAAAACCCATGTCTTGTAGGCCACATGCTTCCATCACTTGCCTCCCAATCCCCATCTGAGTCTGGCTTCTTGTATTTCCTCCTAATTTTTCATCTGGACTAAGGATATCATTTAAGTCTCCTAAACATATCCATTTGTTACCGACCTGATTTGATATTTGTTGTATCAAGTCCCATGTTTTCCTCTTATTGTGTTCATCAGGGAAACCGTACATGCAGCTCATGAACCAATTATCCCCCCTCTCCCCATCAACAATGGAACAAAGAATATGATTTAAAGAAAAGTTAATGACGGAAAGGTTCACCTGGTCTTGCCACAGCAAAGAAATTCCACCCGCTCTGTCTCTGCCGCTCCCAGTGCACGCCACTGATAGACACGAACTGAAGCCGCACTTGATCTTTATTCTCTCCATTTCATCTACTTTTAACCTGGTTTCCATCAAGAAAACCAAATGGGGATTTTCAAGTTTGATGAGCCTTGACAAGGCTCGAACTGACCGGGGATTCCCCAAACCCCGACAGTTCCAACTTAAGGCCCTCATTGGTCTAGGCGGTGTTGGCCCGCCAACACCACCTTTTGTTCGGTTAAGTTTGTGTCAATCATCTCCACTTCTTGTCTTCTCTTTTTTTCACCCCCTAGAATAGCTTCTGGATGTCCTTCAGAAATAACCACTTCAACTAGTTGACGTTTTCCCAAATCAGCAATCAGTTGGGTCTGATCTGGTTCCTTAGCTTTTCTTGCACCTTTCTTTCTTGACCATTTCCTTGGAGCTTTGGCAGGAGTTTTCTGTTTAGTATGGGATCCAATATCAAAAGTGGCCATTTTTGGGGTTGAAATGGCTACATTACCAAGAGACTCTGCAACACATTCAACCTCTTTTTGATCTTTTCCCCTATTTGTTTCTTCTATTTCATCAATCTCGCCCACCACATTAGACTTTTTCAATGAACTTACCACCTCTATCTCCAATCCCTTTCCCAAGCCTTCCTTAGAGCCAACTTTGCTGGTACTAGTTTCCCCAAAGAGACTTTTACTACAAGAGCTGGAGCTTTGTTCCTTCTTTATGTCCCCACTAATTTTTGGAAGAGGGGAAGCTTTAAGCCATGATCCATATGGTAACTCTTTCTCTTCTATGTCTTCATAGCCATCCTCTTCATTACCTTCAACCTCCTCACAGTCCTTCATTTGGTGCCCAATTCTTCCGCACATATAACAAAAGTTTGGGAGTCTTTCATATTTGAAAAAGACATGAAGCCTCTTTCCTTGGTAGTTTAAAACAGTACCTCTTTTGAGGGGTTTCCTAAGGTCAATAGACACTTTAACCCTAAGAAACTTCCCCAATCTGTGTCCATCTTTGCTGTCCGCTTCAACAAATTGGCCTATCGTATTACCGAGCCTCAAGGCCATAGCATCAGATCTTAATTTCAGGGGAAGGTCATAGATTCTGGCCCAAAACTCAGCGGTAAACATTTCTAGATCAGAAGGTTGTTCCTCACCTGAGATTCGCTTCAAAATAACCAGGTTCCTGTCGAAGCTCCACGGTCCGTTTCGTAGAACCATTTCAAGATCTCGCTTACTTGTGAAACGGAAAAGGAATAAATTTTTACTGAGATCTTGAATCTCCACCGGATTCTTCAATCTCCAAGACTGGCTGACCACTTGCTTGAAGATACGGACGTTGAAGTGGTCCTCTGTCCATAGTTTCCCAACCAAAGAGCGTTTGAATGATTCATCTTCACATGCTACAGTGTCATCAACTACTATTTCCTCTTCTTCTTCTTTCGTAAGTGGGTTTTCTTTCCACTTGTCCATGTTGTAGATGTTAGCCCAAAGTGCACACAAGTTGCAAACAGAAAGGTCTAGGATAGCCTAGGAGCTTAGATCCATGAAGGATTGATACCCAGGAGGTGCTGGAAGTGAGCCGCCACAAGTTCTCTAGAGAAACCCTATTGAAGCTTGGTTGGAATTTTTTTCGAGTTGCGAGTCTAGGATATTTTTAACAATAATGTGACTTTATAATTGCTTATATTTCGTCTATTGAAGTTTCTCTTCAATTGTTCGTTACTATAAGTAGGACTGGGGCATTGATTACTTTTGGACATGTGTGGGTCCCAAAAGACTCAATTTAGGTCAATCCAAAAAACAGTAATTAGTGGCTCAGTTTTTTTTTTTTTTTTTTGGGATCGAATTAGTGGCTCAGTTTTGTTCAATGAAACTTTCCAGGTTGTTCAAAATCCCCTCGACTTCAGAGGATATATATATTTTCCCTAGAATATACCCGATAACACTTAGTAAGATGATGCGAGTCTCTTCTAGCTTAACCAAAGTTCTCGATTTGATCCCTGACTTGGGCATGCAGCAGTGTTAAAACTCTTAGGGAGAATTTGCCACCAATTTGGGTCCCACAAGGCTCGAGGGATTAGTCTCTGCAGTTGCGCGCATAGGATATCCAGTTTACGACAAAAAAATATTTTCCCTAGTATATTTTATCTGTTTGAACAGCACGGAAAAAAAGAACAATCACCTTTAAAACATTAACAAAAGATTGCATTTGCGTCTGATCCTGCTGTAAAACATTAACAATGTAGAAAACTATTATGACTGAATAATTATTTTTACAGATTCTGTTACCACCAGTAGATCACATCCATCAATAAAAAGATGGTACAACTAAATTTAGAAACTATAAGCTTTTTACATGTATTTGCTCAATATAAACTTTCAAAGTCGCACTCAAAGTTGTTAGGTACCAAAGAAAGAACTTTTATGTATAATATGCATAAAAATAATAGGGCAGACAATAAGGAAAATGTAACTTTCATCAGCAATTAAATTACTTGCCGAGGTTAATTGCCTAACACTCAGTATGTGAATCAATGAAGTTGTCACTAGAAATTTGTTAATGCGAAAACAAAAAAAAAATCCATATCATAAGGGCATCTGAACCACTGTTGAAAATAAAAGAAATGAACCTGCTATTATAGTCATTGGATCCGTTGTAGCTGCAATCAGCCAATACAACAAGAGGTTGTTCCATTGCCAACTTCGTCATCTTGAACTTTTGAAATGTCTAACTTTCATCAAGGATGATTAACTTCAGATTTAAACTAAGATCTTTACATTACAACATCAATTCTTTTAGAAGTGTGTGGATGCTCTGCAAGTACCAAAATTCTTGCCACCTTAAATGTTACCAAAATTTAACTGTTACATAGTTTCAGTCGAACTCTTCATGGAGAATTTGGCCTTTAAATTGACAAAATGGAAGACCTCAATTAGTTTCGGGTACAAATTAAAGCTTCAGTGATCTCTGGATTAAGAGAGCTTCTATTTTAAAAAAATAGAGGGCTTCTATAGGTTTATAAAACTTTGCCCCCGGTACAGTTCTGAAAGCATTTTCAGAATACACAGTTGAAACTGGTATGGCCATAAGGCATATGGTCTCTCACAATGTTAGGAAATTTTTCACTAAACTTGGCCCTGCTATTGATGGCGTTCACACAACAAAGTGTAATGGTTGTGGAATGGTGGTAAGAATCATGGGACCACGACACTAAATCGTTATTGGCCAAAATGCGACAACATAGGTTGCGGGTTTTTCAATGCTGCATTCCAGATTCTTGTGTTTAAGAGGGCCAAAACGACTACTGTTGATTTTGTCGCATTTAGGCCAATGACGATTTAGTGTCGTGGTCCCATGATTCTTACCGCCTGCCCTAAACACCTTTCCACAACCATTGCACTTTGTTGTGTGAACGCCATCAGCACCAGGGCCAAGTTTAGTGAAAAATTTCCAACAATCAGCAGTAGTAGTTTTGGCCCTCTTACTTTCAGGTGTTTCATCATCAACTTCAACATTTTCATTATCACGCTCCAAATCTACCAAATCAGCAACTGCACCTTCAACTGTTTGTGAATCCATTTGAAGCCTTTACCTATGAATCCAAACAGTTCAAAAAATAAAATAAATAAAGACGAATTACAAGAAAAACAGAACAAAATAGACCCAAACACAAGAACGAAAAACATATAAAAATAAATAACAAATGATAAAGAATATATTAGGAATTGTTTATACTGGTTGATTTTTCTTATTCACTAAACCCTAGTTTGTGTACACAAAATCAGAACAAGATATGAGTTTGTGTAGAAGACTAAAAACTCTAGTTTGAGTTGTAGAAACAGTTGGTTTGTGATTCACTGATTCTTATACCATCCAATGTTTTAGAAGATTAAAAACTCTAGTTTGTGTAGAAGACTCTAAAAACTGAAGCACAAAAATAGAAATGTTGAGTTGAAGCTTACCTTAAAGTCTTAAACGTTTGAATCTCTGGAGAGGAAGAAGAACAAAACAGAAGCGACGGTGGCTTGGAAGAAGATATGCACGAAGGCGACAATGAAACAAATGGAAACAAACAAGATATGCATGGCGGCGGCTTGGAAGAAGTTCAAACCCTAGTTGTTTTGGAAGAAGATACGTGTTTTAAGAAGGGAAAACAAACAATCAGTTTTTTTACCAAAAACAAGAAGAAAAAAAAAAGTTACTGGATTGGGGTCCTCTCAATGCATGCCCAATTTTCATTCTAAGTAAAAAAAATAAATCCCCATCAATTCTTTCAACAGTATGTAAAAGCTCTGCAAGTACCAAAATTCTTGCTACCTTAAATGTTACCAAAATTTAACTGTTACATAGTTTCAGTCGAACTCTTCATGGAGAATTTGGTCTTTAAATTGACAAAATGGAAGGCATCGATTAGTTTTGGGAACAGACTATAGCTTCAGTGATCTCTGGATTAAGAGAGCTTCTATTTTATTGACAAGTCAATTCAAACTAAGACAAAAACTCTCCAAATCACAGCTTTCAATAAATGTTTGAACTTTGAATATACATACACAAGTTAACAATATAATCACCGCATGTTCAGCAGACATATATACTATTCATATGCTAATGTAATCAATGGAAAAAAAATTCCAGGAAAACATCTTTTAACCTAATCAAAACCAAAGACTAAATAAGTGTGTCCTAGCATTATACGGAAATCTGAAATGATACTGAACCATCTTGACCATTTGGGCTATTTAATCTGAACAATAAAAATAGATAAAACATGAAACACGACTAATTTAATGAAACACATAGCAGAACTTACTCAAGCAATAAATAATTGAAGCTCTGGATGAACCTTATTCAGTTTCATCAAAAGTTCATTACATTTAATGTTTGCTCCTACAGATGCATGCTGTGAAAATTTTGGTAGTATCTTCTTTATATCAAGATCTTTTGGCATGTTACATAGGCAAGCTATGATGGTTGAAGTTAATTTCGAGTCCAGAACAATATCCTTATCGGCCATTTGTTGAAGCATGGAAACAACTTTTTCTGTCTTACCCTTTAAACTATATCCCTTTAGCAAAGAATCAAATAGCACAGCATCTGGTACATGACCACAAGAGACCATTCTCTCATAAAGCGACGTGGCCTCATCCAACTGCCCAAGTTTTAAGAACCTGTTTATTAATATAGAAAATGTAATATTGTCGGGGACCAAATTCATGTTAACCATCTCCGATATCAATTCGTTGGCTGATTTAACATCTCCAGCTTTGAGGGTTCCATCGATGATTATATTAAACGAGACAACATCAGGATTGTGATTCGCATTTCTCATTTCTTGAAATAAACTCCTAGCCTGCTCCAAACTATCTTCGTTGCACAAGGATAACATTAGTGTATTGTATTCAATTACTGTCGGTCTAGTTCCAGAAGCTCTTTTTTTATTGAAAAGTCCTTTTGCAATACTTAGCATTTGCATTTTGCAAAGACCATTAATCAAGACAGTATAGGTCATTGAATTCGGGGAAAATCCCGAGTCTAGTGCATCCTTCCATAATTCCAATGCCTTGGTAAGCTTTCCAGCGCTTAGATAACCGTCAATCAAAATATTATAAGTTACTATGTTACGTGGGAACCCCCTTTCAACCATTGTATAGTAGACCCTTTTAGCACAACGAAGACGCTGCTCTTTGCAAAATCCTTGAATTACCGAATTAAATGCGAAGACATCAGGTTTTGTATGGAACTCATCAGTCATTAACAGGTTCAAAAGGTCCATGGCCTCGTCAATCTTTCCAACTCCACACAGTCCTTTCACTAATGTGTTGTAGGTAACCACATCAGGTTTCTTCCCCTTCTTCGCCATAGTTTCCAGAAGCCTAAGTGCATCATCTACCCGACCTTCATTACAAAGTCCATTTATGATAGCATTATACATTACATTATTCGGCTCTTCCCCCTTTTGCACCATCAAATCCAACACTTTAATCGCATCAGACACCCGCCCATTTTTGCAAAGCCCATCAGCTAAAACCGTATACGCAACAACATCAGGACGAACCTTACAAGCCGTCATATCATCCAACATTTTTGAGGCTTCTTGCCACTTTTGTTTCTTACAAAGAGCATTCATCAAACAACTATAAGTAACAACATTAGGAGTAACATTCTTCCTCAACATCTCATCAAAAAGTTCCTTCCCCCTCTCAATATCACCTTTATTACAAAATCCGCTAATCAAAGAACTATACACAAACACATCAGCCTCTAAACCCATCTTCTCCATCTCCTCCAACAAACCAAAACCCTCCTCAACCATCCCATTCTTACAAAACCCATCAATCAAAGCACTAAACGTAACCAAATTCGGCTTACAATCCCCAACCTTCATCTCCTCAAACAATTCCCTAGCTTCAACAAATCTCTTACATTTACAAAGTCCATTAATAACTGTATTATAACTAACCCTATCAAGATCCACACAATTCCTCTTCATCATACAAAACAAATCCATAGCCTTATCAAAATCACTACTTTGACAAAAACCCTTTAACAAAAGGTTAAAATTATACACATTTAAACTAAAACCACGTTTTATAATCAACCCCAGAACACCAAAAGCAAAACTTTGGTTCTGGGTATTGACAAAACTCTCAATCAAAGCAGATAAAGAAGTGAAACAGGGGAAAACAGAGACACTGACCATTTTTGAATGAACAGAGATTACTTGGTCGTAGTGTTTTGCTTTTCGTAGGTTGTCTATGAGAGTGTTGCAGGAGGAATAAGAGGGTACTGAATTTGGGTAGTTTTCGAGGGAACGATGGAAGTGAGAAAGGGATTCGGGAAGGGGAGTTGAAGAAGAAGAAGAAGAAGAAGATGAAGAAAGATGAAAGAGGCGAATAGAAAAGGTGGGATGAGAAGAGTGAAGGAGTCGTTTTGGTAGCATTGTTAGAAGGTGGTGGCGAGGTTTTGGGTGCACGGTGGTTCTCACGGCGGAAGGGTTTAACGAAGTTGAAGGGTTTGGACAAAGAAGATGGTGAGAAATTATTTATCAATTAATTAATCCAGTTAGATCCTTGTGTTCCCTTATGCCAAACCCTCACAAGATGAAATAGTCTCGGCCTCTCGGGGCACCGCTTACAGTATCATAGATTTGCTCGTAGAACTGCTTAGATAATCGAACTAACGCAGAACCAAAGATTGAAGTTTTTTTTCATCGATAGAAAACATGGGAAAAAAAAAGTTACTAACTATTGGACAAACAAAACAAAAGACAAAATTTAAGGTAGTGAAAAAAATTTGTGCAAATGAACAAACGTGTACGTGTGGTTTAATGGGAGAAAAAATTTAGTTTTTGTCTAGGACACACTCTTAGTTTGTCTAGTCTCATGAACGATTTTAAAATCAAACATAATACTATTGAAATTGGACAAAACAAAATAGCACATGATAAAATTTAAGTTATCGAAGAAAATTTGTTTCTTAAGATGTTTGGTGGAGAAAATATTACTCCGTATTTTGATTTTTTAAATAATTTGTGCAAATGACAAAGGTGATTTAGTGGAGGACAAAAATCAATTTGTGTACATGAGAAACGTGATTCGGTAGTGGACAAAATTTTAGTTTTTGTAAGGTACCCTGATCCTTAGTTTGGTTGTCGACCATCAAAGATATAACGGAGCAAAAACAAATCTTCATTGTATAGTAGTTGTTGAGTTTGACGTGGAATTTATAATTCACATGTCTAGTTAAAAAAACTTTAATACACTTTTTTTAAATTTACAACGGAATTAAGGATCGAACTCAAGACATCTAGTATATTATTCAAACTGCTCTTTGTTTTACCAAGCGAAAGAAGTTGTTTACAATAATATATTCCATAACTAAATATATTTATATGCAATGTAAATGCATTTTAATTGGTTTTACACGTTGTAAACGTCAAGTTTCTAATTAATTCATGAGTTTGTTTATTTTTAAAATTGTCACTGTTATGTTAGGAGTTCGTTCCTTTTTAAGTGTTTTTTTGGGTACTGCACATACGTTAATATATAACTTTTATTACTAATATCTTTAATTATCTATTGTAAAAAATTATGAAAATTTTATATTTTGAAAATATTCGTCGAGACAAGTTGAACAACATCTTATATGATGATATTTATTTTTATATTTTTATATATTAATAAAAAATTACGATCAAAATAAATTATATAAATAATAGTAGTACGCATGATTCTCAAACGACACTTAAAAAGTATCAGAGAGAAAAATCGAACGCCCAACTTCCTTATCACTATGCTCTAGAGCTCATTCACTTCGGCCATCATTCGTGAGTTATGCATCAATACGGAATTGTCTGTTTTTTGTGTTGTTTTTTTCTTATGACAAGAGAATGTTTGAGAATTTTAATCACTTAAATTATAGAATCAAATTCTTGTCTTATTATATTTCCATGTCAATATGTACAACAAATCTCAAATGCAGCCGGCTTCATAGAATTCTTTACAAATGGCAATGCCGTTTGTAGTTTTGTCCATTATATTATTTCTTCTCCATAAAATTAAAAGAGTTGCATAACATAAATTCATTTACTTCATACAAATTATTAGAATCCTTAACACAAACATGTCACATGAAATTATTGAGGAGAAAGAAGAAGAGTCTCATTGGTTTATCAACACAAAAGATCAAAAGGAAAAAATCATGAAGATTATTCAATACCAAAAATCTCAATATTTGTCTACAACATCATCATCATCACCACCATCTTTGTTATCTTCAGCTGCATCTTCTTCATCTTACTCTAAATCTAGAAGTTTGTTGGAATTGATGAAAGGTGGAAGCACATCTATGAGGAGATTATTTGATATGGAGCATACAAGTTTGTCAAATCATTTTGATTATTATAGTGGTTCACCTATTATTAAGCCTATTTCTTTGTGGGATAGTGATTCAGAAAGAGAGTTTCAAGACCCTTGGGACTTGATCAAGAAGATTGGATCCACAAGTTTTTATGGTATTGATAGAGAAAGTGAGTTAGCTTCAAAGGGTAGTCATATGGATGGAGATTTTGTTTCTCAAAATATAAATGACAAAAAGGGTAAGCACAAATTGACTAGGAAGAAAAAATTTAGGAGATTGCCTGGATTAGGATTTTGGAGACGCGGAAGATTCATATTCATTTTAAGATTGAGAAGAATTAAGTTTCGAATTTGGGGTAGAAAATTCAGCTAGAGACTTCCTATTTACATTGGATTTTGATTTCGAACATGATTGAAATCAAGGTTTATAACAAAAAGGTCATCAGCGACAACCTGAATTGCAACATCAAATTTTTGTATGTCTCTGCAACAATGACACGACCGCGATTAAGACCGCATGCATTACATTTTATTGCAATTATCTGCAATATCAAGGACCATGATGCAACCTCGATGATTAAGGCGGCGTACACTATTATCCACAATATCAAGGATTGCGATGCGACCTATATTTAAAACCTTAATTGAAACCATCAAGTGGAGAATCTATGAGTTAAAAGACAATCCCTTCACAACTTGCAAACCTAGCTGATTTTACATTACACAAAGTGTTACTATACATTGGAGAAAAAAAAAACTATTACACCTTACAAATGACACAATGATTTGATACAATTCTTGCTATGATACTTCCTTCTTCAATAACCAATCCACTAGTCTGTTTATTCCAAAGATGAACCCCATAAGTCTCAAAATTAAGTTGTCTCAATTTGGCTTCAACCCATTTTTCTTCAATTCTAGCTTTAGGCCTCATAAAAAAACCACCTATCTTATTCCAATCAGCTGGATAAAAAGCCAAAGGTGGCAAAATTGAAAATTCCAAACCATGTTTTTCCCCAAGTCTTTCAACAACTCTGGAAACAAGGTAAGGACCATTATGCCCCCATTTATTTCCATTAAAAGTCAAAGCAAATTCATTAATAAACATTAGAAGAAGTGGATGATTCTTATCAAAAATAAGAACAGCATTGTTTAATCTAGTCCATTGTTTAGTAACATAATTCATGCTTTGTGCTCCAATACAATTCCTCAAACCAATCAAAGGTTTCAATAGTATAAAATCAATGTCTAAATACACACCACCATATTTATACAAAGCAACTAGTCTTATCAAATTTGATAGATTTTGAAACAAAGGAATCTCACCAGGATCTATTTTTCCTTCCCTTAACTCATCAAACCAATATTCAGCTAAAGTACCTTTGACCAAAAATGACAAGTTTGGTGTTATAGCTTGAACTTTGAACCCTTTATCAAGAAATGGTTTGAGAATTTTGTAGCCATGAATTGAGTCCAAAGTTCTTGATAGAATTGTCAAACATGCTTTTGGTTGAGCCTTGAAAAGACTTTCTACAGACAAAATCTCTCTTTCACCAAATGAACTTGATGGTGAAATCCATGTCATGAAGAATTGTGACTCACACGATTCATTTTTGAGAAATTTATGGATTCTAGCATGGAATTGTTTTGCCAATCTATCTAACTTTAGAATCTTGAACTCTTGTAGATTCTCTTTAAACCATTCAATTCTTTGTTCTTTGTTGAGATTGAATGGAACAACTAGTACTTTTTGATTTGCATAATCAACCTCATCTGATTTCTCTTCTTGCATGGAAATTAAAAGTCTAACATTGTGATGAAGTGTATTAAGTGTTGACCTTTGAGCTTGTAACATAACAAGAGGTTCTTTTTTTTTAGCATGGAGTATAAGAGAATCATGGTGGATAAATTGCTCACGTTGTTTGAGAAAGAATATGGTAGATAATGTGATAATTAGAGAAAAGATAGAAAAAATCTTGGCAAGCTGTTTAATCACCCGAGGATTAAACATTCTATTTGAGTTAGAAGATGTTCTATTTGTTTTTATGAGAGTTTTAATGGGAAAGAGACTTTGTAGGATAGATATAGTCGGGTGGAAATCCTATCCATTGATATTTTTGTTAAGTCAGATCTCAGCCTTACACTTTTTAATCAACTATAATTTTAATTTAAAAAAATTAAAATGAATGGTGATGTATTGACTAAACCTCATCCAGTGAAAATATTATGGGAGAGGATCCATGTCCGATATAGCCATAGGTTTGACTTTTAAGTTATGCTATGATGAAGATATTTAAAATAGGGTAATTTTTTTAAAACAAAAATAGGGTTATATTAACATGTGCTTTTAGGACATATGATAAGCTATCTAAATTCATTCATGCCGGTAATTGAACCTGAATCAGGCAGGTCATGATTTAATACAATAACCAAACCAACCAGGCTATCTAAATTAAAAAATAAAAAATAACATTAAATAATATAAGAAATTCAGTGTTAAAAATTAAGGTCGATTATAAAAGTAATAAAAAAATATTTCTATAACATGTACCTATACATTTTTCCTTTAAAATATGAAGGTTTAGTAGTATTTAATTTTGGTGATTTTTGAGGAAATTCTTGTATGTTGTCCACGTTTGAAGTATTCAAAGTTGAGTGAAGGTTGAATTGCTATTGAACAGGCTCATTCTAGGGGTTGGTGGAAATTATGGGTGGAAACTGATTCTCAGGTTGCGGTTCGAGCATCTAAAAACTCCACTATTATTCCTTGGGATTTGAGGAACCGTTGGCGCAACTGTTTTGCTAGGAATATGAGCCTGTTGTTTTCACATATTTTTCGTGAAGGGAATGCTTGTGCCGACATTCTAGCCAATCTGGGACACGCCTCGACAGGTCTCCAGTGGTGGAATTCCTTGCCCCCAGCTTTATCGGATGTATTCTTTCGGGATAGATGTGATCTTCCAATTTTTCGTTTCTCTTAATGCTTTTCATGTTTTGTTTTCTTTTTTTCCTTGTTTTTTATTTTTTATTTTTGCTTTCCTTGGGTACGGTTTGGCCCCCCACTTTGTAATTACTTTTTTCTTTTTTTTTTATATATATAAACGAGCACTTGACATATAATTAGAGTATACAAAGGGTGCCAACCTAGTTGGGATTTCTTCTATACTTTTTGAACGCTTCCTATAAATTTTGTCAAGTAAATTTTATTTAATTTTATTTATTTCAAATTATCTGAACTATTTTAAAATTTTAATGCATCAAATTGATGATTAATAACCGATATACATTCGGTGGTTCACTTTTTGGTGACCGCTTTCTTTTGGCCGAATCTTCGCGTCGTGGTTGCCTTGGGGGTGAATCTCTTCTTCTCTTATCCCTTCTGCAGGTGATTGTCGTCTTCGGTCTCATGGTCGTGGCTTTTGTGGAATCTACAATATTTTGTTGTCCTATCAGTCCTGGACGATTCCTTAATCTCTCTTGGGAACCTAATCCCGACTTCAACAAACTCTACGCTTATACACTCATTCAAAATTCTCTCTCTCGTGGTGTTCATTGAAACAAACTTCCTTCTTAACCAAACAAACATGTTAGTAGTACATAGTGCGTAGATCACATATAGAGAACTTTCGAAACAAACTTCATTGAAACTCATCATAGATCAGATTGGACACTAAGACATTGCTTAGTGGCTGTTGGGCACAGACAGCTATGGGCATATTAGAGTACATGCTCAATTTAATCATTAAAATTGTACGACTGTATCAACCTAATCTTCTACGATAATAATATTATAAAACGATCTCTAAATTAGAACATGTTAATCAGATTCGTGTCTCTATTGGTATTTATCGAGACTTTCATAATATTAAGTTTGTAATATTTAGAATGCATTTGAAACTAAATGAATTAATGCGATAATTGCATGCACTATCTTGCCAACATTGATCCCATTGAAAAAATTTCTTAGGTTTTGAGTATATCCCTAACGAACAACTGACCCACATGAAACCGCGACTAATAACATGATTGTTTGGTTTCGCGGTGGAGGACCTGTGACTGTAGAAGCTACAATATGGAGCCCCGCCACAGTGGATTGATAGATCAACTACAAAGAAGAAAAGTAACTACAAAGAAAAATCGACCTAATACAACATTGAATATGGTCAGGCAAAAAAACAATGCCCTTCTTTGTGATACAACAGAAATTAGCAGGGGAAATTCCCCCTCGGCATACCTAAAACCACTATACTAGAGGTTTTAGATGAGCAGAGCACATAGATAAAATCATTTTTCCTCCAAACTGCCGTCTCATGAATGGCACATTCTTCGGTTGCTGCAATGATGGTAGTTCTTGTTCATCTTAGCAACATTTTCATTCCTTCAATCGTTTGTTAGATACAGGCTGGGGCGTTCTGAAATCACAACTAAGAAAACTAAGCACAGTCACCTATTATATGGAATACTAATACTCACTCCTACAACTAAAGCTAGTGGTTTCATAAATCTTCATGTTTAACTAAAGGGGAAAATTGAAGAATGATTTTCCTCTTGGAAGGAGGCATAGATTCAAACCATTATAGCAGATTTCTGTCTAATTGATCGTAATAAACCATTGTAGAATAAAATATAGATCAAGATTCAGGAAATATAAAATTTTAAAGTCGTGCTACCAACATGAAGAAGAAAATAACCAGGAATATATAGAGGAAAAGCTTGAGACCAAAAACATGGACAAAAAGCACAGTCCTAGACAGATCAGACTTAACTTAATGTAACCCCCCACCCATTCCCCCTATACATGTAAAAAAAGAAAACTCTGTTTTTTTCCTTGAAGAAAACAATACAAAATAAACGGTAGCTTAAGTTACCTTGGGAAGCTGGTACGTTTTTCCATTTGCCGATTGACAGGATTGGGATTTAATGGCCGGGTCTCAGCATCTGAAGCCTGAAAATTAGTGAATTGTCACAAGGTAGATCAACCTTTTCCCAAAGGTAGAATATACATCAAACCACATAATAAAATATTCCAAAAACGACCAATTTAAGTGAATCTTGCAGTACCAATTATTTGATTCTGAAAAAATTCCATGACTAGACCCCTCCCTCAAACCACTGTTATGAGAATAATTAAACCCACACAGCATAAACTCATTAAAAATCATTGATTCCTTCTTATATTCCCAAATGAATTTGAAAGCAACAATAATTAAGAAGCATGCAATAGCATTATGTCTGAAATGAGTACAAGGGAGTACTTGGATAATGGGCAAATACCAGGACTGACACCAAGCCCTTACCTTTTAAGTAGGAATTTAAGAAGCCTGTCTAAGAAAGCAGTAGCAGACATGAAGCCAGTTCACTCCACATTCAGTGATTTAGTCTTCACATTGATGCTACACAATTCCATAAACAATCTGGAATATCCAGTCCACATTACCCGTTATCCAAGCATCACCTATTTTCTTAATCAAAACAGGTTAAATCAACTATCAAAAGCATAAAAAATCCCCACCTCTGAAGCACTTTCTCTTTGTAATCCATCTTCTATCTGCACTTCACTGGATTCCAGATTGACCTCATCCCACAAGAAACCATTTTCTTGTTCAAGAGAAAGATTGTCAAATTCTCTATTAACAGCTTTACATATAGGCTCCATACTCGTTACATACTTCTCTGTAATTACATACACCAAAAATGCATTTAGCAGTTTAATATATGGTTCAGTAAAGAACAGGTTAAAAAGAATAAGTCATCAGAATCATGTAGAGAAACATTTCCTCAAGCCCACACAATGAATTACAAAAATAATATTTAACTCTCAAAAATGTATGCTAATTTCTACCTTCACATACTCAGAGAAAGATTAGTGCACAAATAAATAACAAACCGAAATACAGTTACCAACAGTTATTCTTCAATTTGAACTCACTATAAAGTATTGATCATCATGTTCTTTTATAAGCTTAAAATGCTTCAATGGGAAAAATTTCACAAATCACCAACAAAGAAACTAGGGAACTGTTTTACATGCATAGATGGTGCTGCAAGGGCATATTCAGACACTTGAACAAGCACCATGGAAATGCTATCACCAAAAAGGAAAAAGAAAATTCTCTATACAATGCATAGATTATAAAGAACAACGAATAACGTCCCACTACCAAATGTAATGACAGTTAATAATAAATAAATACATAATTGTTTGACAAAACTATAAACATAGATCCTTACGTTCCATTAATTTTCTTCTCATCTCTACAAAAGAATATCACAAACACAATATTGGAATGGCTTGAATAAACTTCTCATACCTGCTAAGCTGCGAAGGGCATTCTCGGCAGCTTGTTGTGTAGCATCCTTCCTTGTCCTACCCATACCAAAGCCTATTTTATCACCAGTGTATAGTACCTAAACCAAGGCATCAGACAATTTCAAACACAGGTTATGAGTAATATAAAACAGAAGACTAGACCTAAAGCTAAAGCTAAGTTTATTTCAGATTCAAGTAAAATGTGACAACTTTGCCAACAAAGGTTAAACACGGCAACATGCAAATATGAGGAGCAATGGCAACCAAAAGTGGCAAGGCATACTATTAGGCCACAATAACATTTTTACAGGAAATTTAGTGCAAAGCCAATAGCATTTAAGATGATGATAGAAGACTGGGAAATGACATTGGGCAATAGTCAAGCACTCAAGCAGTTCACTATAAATTTTTTATTTTGGTTACATTAGAATGAGATGTTAACCTAAGATCTCATACATACTACCCAATCCCCTCACCACTAGACCAAACACAATGGCTTAGTTTATGATAAATTGCTTGAAGTACGAAACCAAGAAAACATCTAAAGTAAATTATGAGATAAAGCCAAATGGAAAACAGATCTAATCTGACCACTATCATGCAGGTCAAAATATATTAGATATTGATAATCATTAATCTACAAAATACCAAAAAACAGTTTAAAAACCACTAATCAGCTCATCCATCTTATATAATATAACAAATACTAAATGGGCCAAGTAAATAACGACGTCGACGACGTGTAAAAACTACACTAGTATATAATCATAATCGTTACAAAAAAAAAAATCAGAACTTTCACTTACCTCCACTGAAAATCGCAAGTCTTTGCTGGTGCTTACAACTGACCTAAATTCAACCTATAAAAAGGAATACATAAAAATACATTTCATCAAAAATAGAGGAAAGAAATGCTCACTTGAGTGCAGAAACCATTCATACCGTATCAGACAACCGCCTCGCGATTTCTTGCAGCACTCTAATAGATAGAGATGGTATAAAGTTCGATTTTCCAACTTCATTTTGTAAATCTCTGCCATTAGAAGACGCGTGATTCGGAGATATTGCATCCTCTGGAAATAGTTTGGTCCATAACAAAACATCAATTATTATAAACAGCGGAAGAGAATATAATGCTAATGAGAATTTTAAAAACAAGCTTGTACAAATTTCCTGCAGTTCTCCAGCTCTTGAAATTAGATAGAGAAATGATTGTAAAATTTTAAAACTACATGAAATTAAGAATGAGAGCGGGGGAAGCTGTCATATAAATGCACAAAATTCAGCACTCCTCAAATGATTGTCCATATATATCAACATCAATATGTTCAAAAACATGTGGAACCTATTCATTTAACAGAACTTTGAAGCACAGTATTGCTAAGCCCAGATCAATCTTTCAGTATTTGATTAGCAGACAAAATGGAACCCAATGGTTTGTTTTCCTTGGTTTCACCCCTTTAGTGGAATTAACATGTACCATTTTCTTAAACTCACATCCAGTTTTGTTCTATTTTTGAAAAGTACCAAACTATGAAACAAAACTATACTTATGTTCTGTCCTATCCTAACCCAGTTAGCAAATGGTGCCTCTAAGGTCTCAACCTCATTGAAAAAGGGTGTATACCAGTCAGGTGACTACACAATATATAGAGTCAAAAACAAAACAAAAAAGAGAGAAAAGATGTTGCTCCTGGCATCATTTACATTTACAAAAGGCTAAATAAGAATAGGGGAAAGATCAAAAGGTCAATAGAACAGAAGACCAGAAAAATATTAAACTAATCATTATTACAATCATAGGTTTACAGTTAAACTCATATTTGGACAGGTACAAGAAACAATAAATGCTGCTTCAGATTTAGCGCTTGATCTTTTAAAATATATACACCTAAACTTCACTAATTCAAAGGCAAAAAAGTAAATAAATAAACATGTAAAATCTATCTAAACTCCAAAGTAAACCACCCATGACTCTATTTACATTCACAGAGTTTGCATTGCTAATAACAATACTATTAGGTAAGATTCAAAGGCATACATATATATTAAGTAATAAGCTATACCTGATAGTTGAGACTTAGATGGAATAGTCTGCCTTTGAAAATCAGATCCAGAAGTTGTCTGCATATAAGCAACGTTTTCAGGACAGGAAATTAACATTGTAAAAAATGGGAAGCAACATAACATCCATCTACAAACCTCTTCAGCCTTAAGTTGTGATGCTTGTGAGAGTGAAACATTAGAGGTTGAAACCTCCATTCTATGAGAAAACGGTTTTGGTTGAGCCTGATGCTTTTCAGACTTTGCCATATTGGATTCTTTAGCAGATGCAAAAGGCCAATTATTTGTCTGAGTTCTGTTGCTTATATCATCTTCTACCAACCAGCCTCCATATGCTGGAACGGGTGGCCTCGATATCAGGGGAGGTTCAGCTGAACTTTGACCTCTTATATCTGGACCATGCCTCATAGTCAGTAGTCCTTTTTTCATGTCATATTCACGATCAATAAAACTGCCGTCATGTTTAACTGGAGGTCCCAGCAGACTAGGTTCTGAGACAAGGTTGGGAAAGATAATATTAAAAGATAGCATAAATTTTCCACAATATAGAAACCTAAACAACATAAAAAAATGTCCAATACTTTGAGAAGGAATTATGGGCCTTGACGATCCATGGCCAGTGAAATTTGGAATCATGCCAGCAGTTGGCTGAGAGTTTTCATGTCTGAACTCAGCACTGTTTGCATTGGGTCGACTGACTAAATCAGCAGAAACCTTATCATCCTGAAAAGAATAAGATAAAAAAAAATACCAGGATTAGTGTACTATCTACAAAAGTTAAGTGCACATATAAAGTACTGCAGGCCTGAACACTCATCAATACACACTATAAGAAATACCCCACCAAGGTTTGCTAGAAAGTTTGAGAAAATGTTGCTATAACAGAGATTGCAAGTAACACTTTAAGAAACATGGAAACTTAAGAGTATGTTTGAATGAAAGTTTACTAATTTAAGCTTGATTACACTACATTTTGCAAAAAAACGTCTTTGCTATGGCATGATTTATGTTTGGGTACCTTTTTAAAAATGTAATTTTGACAAAGTTTGTTTGGATATTACAAATCAAAAGTACTTTTGAATGTGTAATTACAGAAAAGGTAGTTTTATAATATTGTATACAGGTTACAGAGTAAAACGGCATGTGAAATCTCTTAAACGGAAAAAGCAACAGCCCTATTACATCCATGTCAACCAATGTTTGGGGCCGAACCTAATTAGCTAAAAAACTCAAACAATAAACCAAAGAAAAATTCAAAACATAATTTTTCCTGTGAATGTCCATTATCAACGTTGAAACAAACATGCACTTACAGGTTGGTTTAACCTCCGTTCAACCTCTGCGCCGCCCATTCCTTCACTTATGGGGACATTAGCATTACCATTACCATTTGGCGCCTCCTGTCATCCAGTAGATTAGCCAATATTAAACCAACAGATAAACAAAGCATCTACAATGTCAAAATGATAATACATATTCACAGGTGACAAATCATATTCAATGAATTAAGAATCACATCTATTCCAATCCAATACCTCAGACATCAAGTAGCTGCTCACATCCGGAGGGTGAGGTAAATTTACAACATCATCTTCAAAGAAGATTTCAGCAATTCTTTGTAAAAAGTTCTCATCAAATTCTCTGGGCACAGGGACAAGAAATTAAAGGCATAGAGTGAAGGATATTTGAGCTAATAAAATACTTTTGATGATATAACTTACTTGAAAAAACAACCTCTGACATTGCATGCAACATTTCTCGCTACACATAGAACTGGGACGGCATTGGCAGTCTAATGGGAAAAAAACAAAAATACTGAATGCTCAATCAAGAATGATAGAGGAGAACTTTTTTTTTATAATAGTATATGTAAGCCAGTACCTCTGCTTGAGGAGCATAGTAAGGAGTAAATGCAGGGACGACATGAACCCTGGGCTGGTCCTTGTCCTCCCAAACCTTTGAACGGTCATCAATCACCATTGCCATTTTTGGATGGCACATACCATCGTGAAAAACATTTAGTAAAGATTTTCTGGAGCCTGCAAATTACTCCATAAGGACACAAACAACAACAGAAAAAATAAATTAACCATTATAAGAATAACAACACTACATAATAAAACATGGTAGCTAGTAGAAGCCTAGAACAACAAACTTGCACAACTTGTATTTGCTACAAAAATCAACAAAACCCCATAGGAAAAATTGTATTTAAAATGTTGATAAGATTTCAATACCAGCTCAACTCCAAATTATCTAAAAAGCATCGAGGAAGGTACAAACACTAAAGACACAATATGATCGTACCTGATTTAACACAAATAACCCGATCAAATACTTGCTTTGAACCTATAAGATGCCCCCCTGGGTCAAGAAGCCTCCACATTTCCAAAGCATAATCCCTTTCAGCCATAGTACAAACATACACTTCAAACCGCTTTCGTCCTTTTGCAGTTAAATAGCATCTTAAATCCTCCCAAGCAGGACGTAACCTCACTAGTACACTAGTATCACGAATCTACGTGAAGAAATAATAATTGAGAATCAATCATAGGCATACCAAAACGATACCAAACACAGCTACACCAATTAAATGCAATTACAATGCATATAAACAAATTCATAGAAAAATTGTCGGTTTTACATTTAAATCTATTAACTCTCAAGAGGGGGAGGAAGAAATATACTAAATTACTGGAAAACTAAACAAAATGAATTAGATTTGAAAAATGGCCACCCAAGTAAATTGTTAGCATATAAATTCATTAAGACTTAATGCCTCAGATCCCCACCAACAACATAACACTAACATATACTGACAAACTAGCCCTCATCATTCAACAATGGCATTTATAATTTTATACTTTGAACACATATGAACCTGCTACAGGCCAAAAAGTTGTACAAGCAAAAATTACAATGTAAGCAAACAAAAATCAAAATTGAAACAACATATAAAACCCCAAAACCCTTAAATGACCAATCGTCCTAAATACAAGATGCCAGAAAAACAAGTTATTCTTAAGTTTCACTTTTGCATTGGTAACAATGCATTTCTTATATGGCCAAAAGTAACAGCATAAAATACTTGTCTTATGATCCAAAGCTTTGAAAAGTAAACCTTAATATCTGAGTAAAAGCAGGAATGAATAAGTAAAATACAAAGTAGCTGAAAACCCGTGCGCCTCAAGGAATTATGCAAGCCACACACAAAGGTCAAAGATGTTGTTTTTGGGAAAGTGGAGACCCATTTGACCCTATACTGATACAGATTCTATACATAAAAAATTTCCCCATTCAACCCGAAAACAAGTGCAAGAGGGGCATGAAAAAAGAACAGTTATTTCTTTTGTTTGAGGGTAAGGAAAGCACTCAGTCTCACTTCTGAAATCTGGCCATTTGGGCTAGATATAAGCAACTATAAATATGAATCGACATGAAAGAAAGGGGTTCTTTGCGAAAGATTCGTTATATATAAGTCCATTCATGTACCTAGTTCTACTTTCATTCTTATCATTAAGCATTATCTATATACTACCCCACTTCAGATCGAATAAATCCACTCATCATGTACCTAGTTCTACTTTCATTCCTTGTCATTAAGCATTATCTATGTGGTGCCAAAACTTACTTCATATTGAAGTGTGTCTAGTGTCTGAAACCAATACAACATCGCCGCATGTGGTTACAATAAATTACTTTCATTTTCTCATCTCAAATTAATAATAAATACATGTTAGTGTCAGTGTCGTGTCTGGTGTCAATGTTCTTCACAAAACACTATCAATTCCTAAGTCCTAACCATCTATCAAACGAATCACAGAAAAATTTTGTCAAAATTTATTGAATCCCGATCGTAAATCATTAACAAGCACTCTCAAGTTACCATCAATCACACTCCATCCATAAATAAAAAACCATTAACCACAAATCATATTAAACAAAACACACACACCCACACACACACACAAATAGACAAATATAATATTCAATTGAGAGACTAGAAATATTAAACCTCAGGATTGATTCGAGTAAGAACAATATTCCTATCTTGCAACCTAACAACAGGGCGAAGAACTTTCTGTTCAGACAAAGACGGAACTTCCTCCATCTGAACCTGATACAACTTCCCATTGCTATCAACCACAGAATCCGTCTCAGTAAACTGCTTCAACAACAACCTATCCTCCAAATAACGCTTCAGCTCACCAGACATACCTTGCACCCTCGATGGATCACTCTCCCTCGAAAGCCAAGACCTTAACGCCTCAATCCTATCCTCAAACGACCTCATCGTGTTTGCAACAATCAAAGTCTCATCCAAATCAAACACAATCGAAAGACACCTCAAATTCAACATCCCCATACACGCATCATAAAGTCTCACCGGAACAGCATAACACCAAAAACACGGAAACTTCTTTCTCTTACTCGGCATCGCCACCAGATGAAGCTCCTCATCTCCAACAACCGCAACCGCAGTCTAAAACGCACAATTACAAATCAAATTTCCAAAAATCAGAACAATTCAAGTAAAAATCATAATAATAACAACCAATAATCAATTTGTTATATTCACTCTTCACCTTCATTTCATGAAAACAAGAAGCGTGGAGGTTGATTAAATGCGGTTGTTCAACGGAAAGTGATGAATCGAGTTTACATCGAACATTGAAAGCTGAAATCGATTGAAGAATCGAAAGAGGAGGACAACGTTCACTCCGGTAGGTTCTATGGTGGATGCGAATCTCGTTGTTCGGAAATCGGAAGTTCTGAAAAGCGGTTACAGGAAAATAATCAAGTTCGCCTAAACGAACATCGCCTTCAAACACTTCAGCTTTGAACCCTAAACGATTCATAGTATCGTCGGAGAAGAAAATGACGTAACAAAAAAGGGAAGAAAAAAAAAACGCGGTGATGAATTTTTTTTGTTGAAACTGTTCAATTGTTTAGATTTTGCAGTGTCGTTTTTTGTTTTTTTGCTTTTCAAGTTTTCGCCATTGACACTGACACAGTCACTCGCTATATTGAAGTCTCTTCTCGTAGCTCTTATTTTCTCTCTCTCTTTCTTGCAGTTTCTCGGGAATTTATCTCTGAGTCTGTGATTTTGAATGCTACTACAGGGTTTGGTATTTATAGGGTGAAATGTGGGTTTGGTTAATCAGCCAACGTGGATGATGTTGAGATTACTATTTTACCCCCGCAAGTGTTAATCAGGGAGATGTTAAGTTTACATGGTGGTGAGATTAAACGTGAAAATGTTGGACACATTGATGTAGAATCTACTGTTTGTCCTCTAGTCTTTAAAAAGTTAGATCTCTCATTTACCCTCTTTCTCACTATCTTTTTCTTAATTTCAAATTTTTTTTCTAAAATAAAATAGTTTAAATATAATTATGAGAGTAAGATTAAGAGAGAGATAAAGAAGTCTAACAGAGATGCAAAGGAAAATGAAGAAGATGATCCAAGTTCATTCTTTCATGGTTTTTTTCTTAATTCTTTTGAGTTAGGTTAAATTTTGAGGGATTTTTGAATTTTTCAAGCAAGAATTAATTCAACTTGTGATTAGGTGAATTATTATAATTTTATCATAAATTCTTAATCGGTTAAATGTATTTGTCTTTTGAAAGGATTATTATCTATTTTGAATTTTTGTTTGATTCAAATTAAAAATAGTAAGCTTATAAAAAAAAAAATTAAAAATAGTAATGTGTGAGTTTGAATTTACGTGAATATCGTAATGAAGTTTCATTTCGTAACAGGAGAGATTTACTTTTACGTGAATTGAGATTTGGATATACATCTGTCACTTAAATGAAATCCACCTACTCAATATTTGATATTATAAAGTGAGACTTTAGCTCAATTTAATATTTTTCTTTTGTTTTTTGTTGATATATTTCAATCAATTAATGAGAGAGTTATATCTTACAGTAATTAAGCGTCAATAAAAAGCATCTACAACTGGCATACGCAAATTCATCCTGAATAATCAAAAGATGTTTTGTCTACATATTCAAGTGATAGTCGTTATCACGTTCTTTTAGATGTGTACTTTCAAATGCATGTGAATTAGATTAGATTCTTATAATGAAACGTGTTTGAGCAATGATGGTAAGGGGTTACATGCTCCACTATGTACATAGAACAATTTTACCTACTAGAGATGATTTGTTAACTCATACATAATTGGTAAAATTGTAAATGTTTTTCTTTTCATTAACGCCTTGACAATAAAAATGACTTAGTTTAAAACGCAGTTTTGTACAAGTTTTTTTTTTCCACCCAAATTGAAAAATTAAGAGGCAAGAACAACACATCACATTTTTAGGTTTCTCATTCCTTGAATGACTCTTTTGATTGAACAAAAAAATTTTCGACTACATTGTCATAAGAACTTCTCAACAAGGGGTTAACACAAAGGTGTCAAAACTACAAAATCTTTGTCAGTGCATATAGATGATTGCAGCTTTGGATCCAGACTTGTTTGCAACGGGTTTAACGGGTTTTGATTTGATCGTTGGTGCACCTTGATTCCGTTGCCAGTTTGGATTTGTGGTTGTCACAAGCTCAACAATGGTGATTTTTAAATACCCTTTGGGGCTGTTAAACACAATCACTAATGTGACTTGTTTTTGTTCTTGGCGTGTTGTTGTTGGATTCGTGCTATTGTTGGAAGCTTTTGCCACGAGTTGAAATCACTAAGATCAAATCAGATTCAGCCCGCTATTGTTCGAAAGGACTAGACGTGGAGACACTCTATGTTGACGGTAGTGGTTGATTGTCGTGCTTTTGGGTTTGCTGGGATTTGTTTTTGGTGATTTGCACTCGGGGTGCTCAGATAGGTTGATTGACCATCTATTGATCTGACTTTCAAAAAATATTTTAAAGTCCCTGATTCGACCATCTGTTAGTCAAAGTGGTCCCTGACGTTAAATTGACGTTAATTCTGATGACGTGTCCTCCTTTTTTGCAACATCATATGCTTATGCGTTACTTTTTTACTTATATGTGAATTCCATGGTGCTTAAGGACTAAAATGAATACAATGTGTCTTCTTCAACCCAAAAATTTATACAAAACCCAGAAAACTATTTCCCATCAACCTAAAAACTCATACCAAATCCATCAATTTATTCATCTTCATCCAAAAATTTATCCCTCTACTTATCCTCCCTTTTTGTTCTACATGGAATCAACCTTAAAACCTATTAAGGACAAACTCATTTCACCATATGATTAAACTCCTCACTCTTAGTTCATAAATCATAAACAATGTATGCCTCATATCCAAATGCATATAGAATTGGATAAGGTAGTGAAGTTCACAACTAGCTTAAAGAGTTAAACCACCGGTTGAAACAACAACAACAACAATCCAACAACAGAAAAATACCAAAAAAAATAAAAATAAAATTAAACACAACATTAAGCACTAAAATAATAACCTTTAATTGAGCTTAATTTCATATTATAATAATAAATAAAGGTTTCAAAAAATTGTACGATGGAGATTGAAGTTTTGCTCAATTTGACACAAAATCAGAATTGAGACCAAATCAAAATAAAAATAATAATATGAAAATTTCAAATAAAAAATAGTCTCTAAATCTATTAATTTTGAAACACACTATGCAAGGTGATAGTTTTCAGATTTAACAATGGAATTAAAATTTAGGGTTTTCAACAAAAATTAGGGATCTTTTTTAATTATTTTGAAGCATGAATTGAACAAAATAAAGCAATAGAAGATTTAGTTGGAAGTAGAAAATGGAAGAAGATGATGATGTGATGATGGGTTGGTGATGGAGAGTGTAGAAAGAGGATGAAGATTTGTCATAAATTCGTATTCGTCATAGGGATATTGACAAGTGGTGCACCATGCACCACTTAATCAACTACTCCCTCCGTCCCAAAATATAAGGACCAACTGACCACTGCACGTACATCAATACTTAATTTTGATTACGAATATCTTTAATTGTATATTAGTAAAAATTATAGAAATTTGATAATTTAAAAATACTCGTCGAAACAAATCAAACAAGATCCTATAGGATAATATTTACATTTATATATTTTTAGAAAAATACGGTCAAAACAAGTCATATATGAAGATCAAGATTCTCTACAGTAAAATAACACACAGTTTTAACACAGTTTTAATCTTGTCCATTGATTACTGATCAGACGATTCTGATTAATAGATTATAAAATTGTTCAAAATAATCTCAGCCGTACATCTCAAATCGAACGGTCTAAAACTAAAACTGTGTGAAAACTGTAGGAAACTTTACTGCTGGAAATCTAATTCCATATTATAGTAGCTTCTTTGTGTTTGGTATTGTGTGTTCCTGAAAACCACGGAGATTTGTTACGTTGACTTTCTTTGTTGTTGCAATCAATTTTGGAGATTCCATTCCACCATGGCTTCCACCATCAATGATTTTGCGTACGATGTGTTTCTTAGCTTCAGAGGCGAGGATACTCGCTATGGTTTCACCGGCAATCTCAAGAAAGCTCTTGTTGATAAAGGAGTCAGAACTTTCATGGATGACGTGGAGCTTCAAAAAGGGGATGAAATCACTCCATCACTTCTCAAAGCAATTGAAAATGTTGTTGTTAGGGAGTAATCAGCTAGTTTATTCATTCACAATGAGGCCTTTTATAGGCAAGGTACAATAGATTGCAATCCAAGCCAACCAGTTGGCTAGCAAGCCTGCAGGCAAGGCAGGCCAGGCCAAGGCACGCGCGCGCACATCTGCAGGCCAGCAGGCTTGACTTGGCTTAGGCTGCAACTAGTTACTTAACATACAAGCTAACCAATCCTAACATACCCTCCCTTAATTGAACACATACAAACACAACACAAATGTTCAATGTACAAGACTACTAACATCACACATGCCTAAGCCCTCCCTTAATTTGCAAAAAGCTTCCAACTTCAAAGGCTTAGTGAGCAGGTCTGCTAACTGCTCCTCACTTCTGCAGTGAACCAATTCAATAGCTCCATCCTTAGTGAGATCTCTAAGGAAATGAAACCTGACATCAATGTGCTTTGATCTTCCATGCATAATTGGATTCTTTGAAAGCTTTATTGAGGAACTGTTGTCACAATAGATCATGATACACTCTGATTGCTTCAACTTTAAGTAATTCAACACATTTTTCAGCCATATCCCTTGACAAGCACAAGCAGCTGCTGATACATACTCAGCTTCAGTGGTTGACAGAGTCACAATTGGTTGTTTTTTAGAAGACCAAGAAACAGCACCACCTCCCAACATGAACACAAAACCTGTAGTGCTTTTCCTATCATCCAAATCACCAGCATAATCTGAGTCACACCACCCTTTCAAACATAAACCAGACTTGGAATTAAGCTTGTACTGAATTCCAAACCCTAAAGTACCTTTCAGATATCTCATAATCCTTTTTACAGCAGTCACATGCATCTCAGTTGGCCTTTCCATGAATCTTGCCACCAAACATACTGAGTAGGCCAAGTCAGGCCTTGTAGCAAGTAAATACATTAGGCACCCTATCATTTGCTTATAGACAGTTGCATCTGTGCCTTGCTCAGTTTCATCTTTGACAAGTTTGCAACCAGGCACTATAGGACTGCTTACTTGGTTACAATGTTCCATACCAAACCTAGATAGAACTTCTGCTGCATACTTCTGCTGAGTAATGAAAATACCATTGCTGTTTTGATGAACTTCCACACCAAGAAAGAACCTCATCTTTCCCAAATCAGTCATAGCAAATTTCTTCTTCATAGATGACTTAAATTCATCCATCAATTTCTGATTGTTCCCAGTGTAGATCAAATCATCTACATACAAACTTACCAACAAGATCTCATTCTCCATACCATACTTGACAAATAAGGTATGCTCATATGGACACTTTTCAAACTTCTCTGTGCTGAAATAGGACTCAATTTTGCTGTACCAAGCCCTTGGAGCTTGCTTTAATCCATACAATGCCTTCTTCAATCTATACACCATGGACTTGTCTTTGCTGATATATCCTAATGGCTGACTTACATAAATGTTTTCTGACAATTCACCATGTAAGAAAGCAGATTTAACATCTAGCTGATAGATTTTCCATCCATTATTGGCTGCAAAAGCTAGAATGGATCTGATGGTGTCCCATCTAGCAACTGGTGCAAAGACCTCATGATAGTCAATGCCATGCTTCTGTGTGTATCCTTTAGCCACTAGTCTTGCTTTGTGCTTATCAATCTCTCCCTTTTCATTATACTTTGTCTTGTAAATCCACTTCACACCAATGGAGTTACAACCAGCTGGTAGAGTAGTGAGCTCCCAGGTATCATTATTCTTGATTGACTCCATCTCAATATCAATTGCATTTCTCCAAACCTCATGTTTAACTGCTTCATTGTAAGAAACTGGATCATTGTTGGTGTTAATCATTGCAAGATTGTGCAGCTCCAACTCATCTTCATCTACTTCTGCAGCCTGACCAGTTACATAGTCATTCAATCTTACTGAGGGCTTTCTTATCCTTGGACCAAGTGGTGAGCTTCTCTCAGCTTCACTATCACTAGATGTTTCATTGACCATATTTTCATTGTTGGTAGCTGGAAATTGATCATCAGCATCAACTGGCTTCTCATCATTACTACCATCTGCTGATTCAATTTCCTCCCAATCATCATCAGTTCTAGCTGGCTTCTTTGACTTGTTCCAATTCCAGCTCTTAGATTCTTCAAATATCACATCTCTACTGATTATGATCTTATTCTCAACAGGGTCATAAAGCTTGTATGCTTTAGACTCTTCACTAACACCAAGCAAAACACACTTTTTGCTCTTGTCATCTAACTTCTTTCTTTGACTGTCATGAATGTGCACATGAGCCACACATCCAAAAACTTTAAAATGATGCACATATGGCTTCTTCCCACTCCATGCTTCTTCTGGTGTTATATCTTTTACACTAAGTGTAGGACTTCTATTCATCACATAGGTTGCCCATTTGACTGCTTCAGGCCAGAATTTCTTTGGAACATTTCTTGCATGAATCATACTTCTAACAATGTTCAGCAATGTTCTATTTTTCCTCTCAGATACTCCATTCTGCTGTGGAGTATAGGCTGCAGTTAGCTGTCTTTTAATCCCTTCCTTACTGCAGAAATCACTAAAGACATTAGAGGTATACTCACCACCTCTATCTGTCCTAAGACACTGTATAGCACATTTAGCTTCTTTCTCAACAAGGGCCTTAAAAGACTTGAAACACTCAAGAGCAAGGGACTTTTCTTTTAACACATACAACCAAGTTTTTCTGCTAAAATCATCAGTGAAGGTTATGAAGTACCTGCTTCCTCCATTTGACTGAGGAGTGATAGGGCCACAGATATCTGAATGAACTAATTCAAGTTTTGCAGATGCTCTCCAATTTGCTTGTTTTGGGATAGATTCTCTGGATTGCTTACCAGCCAAGCAATCAACACAATTATCTTCTATTTCTTCCAGCTCTGGTAATCCCTTAACCATTTGCTTCTTGGAAAGGGTGTTCAATCCCTTGAAATGCAAGTGACCATATCTTCCATGCCAAACACAGTTGACTCTTGTTTTGCAGACATCAAACATCTAGGGTTGATAACAGTTGCAGAAATCATATACATTCTATTACTAGACATAGCAGTGGTGAACAACAAACCCTATTCTTCATGATAGATCTTGCAAACATCATCTTTGAAGATAACTGTGACTCTTTTTTGCTGTAATTGGCCTATACTGATGATGTTGGTTTTTAATCCAGGCACAAAGTACACATTGGTAATCACATGAACCAAATCATTAATCTTTAACCTCACATTGCCTTTTCCCATCACAGCCATTCTTGAATCATCACCAAGTTTGACTGAATCTCTATAACTATCATCAAAATCAATAAACCAATCTTGATGACCTATCATGTGATTACTACATCCAGAGTCAAGATACCATGGTTCAATTGCATTGACTTTTGATTCTTGATTGGTTCTTGACATGAGTAGCATTTCTTCTACACTATTGTACTCAGCATAATGAGCATTACCTTCATACTCAGGACACTCACTCTGATAATGTCCAAGCTTGTGGCACTTGAAACACTCAACAAACTCTTTGTTTTGCCTTCCCCTGCCACGACCTCTACCACCATTGTTTCTTCCTCTCCCTCTACCAGCTCCTTTCTCAGGATTAGAGATTTTCAAAGCCTGTTCATCTGTTACTTCAATCTGTCTCTTCATTCTCTGCTCTTGCACAATCAAACTACTCTGCAGGCTATCAATGGACATAGCTGTAACATCATTTGATTCCTCTATAGAGCAAACCACATAATTGAATTTTGAAGACAAAGATCGCAAGATCTTTTCAACAACTTCAACTTCTTGCAGTGTTTGACCTTGAGCACTCATGCGATTTGCAATAGCAAGAGTTCTTGAGAAGTATTGTTCAACTGTTTCATTATCTTTCATTTCAAGAACTTCAAATTCTCGTTTCAATGCTTGCAGATGAGCACGTTTCACCTTTGTGGATCCTTGATACTTGCGTTTCATAGCATCCCAAATATCTTTTGATGTGTTGCGAACAAGAATCATTTCCATAATGGAACGCTCAATAGATTGAAAGAGATAGTTCTTTACCTTTAAGTCTTTCAATTTGAGCGCTTCAATTGCTTGCAATTGCTCAGCTGTAGCATCAGGTGGTGCCACCGTGATGCCTGGTTCAATTAAGCTCCATAGCTCCTTCGATCGAATGAGATTCTCCATTAGCATTGCCCAATGCTCGTAATAGCCATCAAATTTAGGAACTTTTGTGTGATTATACTTTGTTTCTTCCGCCATTGATGAAGAAAAGAAAGCTTCAGATGAGAAAAGAACGAAGAAGAATCTAACTGAAAACGGTTGCTAAAACGGTTGAAACGGATTTTGGTTAGAAATTGCAATTTCTCTCTCCTCAGGTCCCTAGAATAGGAGAACCTGATACCAATTGTTGTTGTTAGGGAGTAATCAGCTAGTTTATTCATTCACAATGAGGCCTTTTATAGGCAAGGTACAATAGATTGCAATCCAAGCCAACCAGTTGGCTAGCAAGCCTGCAGGCAAGGCAAGGCAGGCCAGGCAAGGCAGGCCAGGCCAAGGCACGCGCGCGCACATCTGCAGGCCAGCAGGCTTGGCTTGGCTTAGGCTGCAACTAGTTACTTAACATACAAGCTAACCAATCCTAACAGAAAATTCCAAAATTGCCATCGTTGTCCTCTCTAAAAACTATGCTGCTTCCTCTTTTTGTTTACAAGAACTTTCTAAGATCCTTGATTCAATGAAAGTTCAGGGTCGTTTTGTTTTGCCGGTTTTTTATAAGGTAGGTCCTTCTGATCTACGAAAGTTAGAAAAGACTTATGGAGAAGCAATGGCTATACATATGGCCAACTCCAATCCTAACATAGATAAATGGAAGGCGTCTCTTCACAAAGTTGCTAATTTCTCCGGCTTTCATTACAAGAAAGGGTATATTCCATTCCTATCTTTTGTTTTTCATGTAGTCACTATTATAAAGAAAAAATAATAATTTTTCTCTTATTGGACAGGGATGTGTATGAGTATGAGTTTATTGGAACAATTGTTGAAGAGGTCTTAAGAAAGATAAAACTTGTTGCCTTACCTGTTGGTGATTACTTAGTTGGACTAGAGTCCCAAAAGGAACATGTGACTTCGCTTTTGAATGAAGTCAACATGGTAGGGATCCATGGAATTGGTGGAATAGGGAAAACAACTCTTGCTCTAGCAGTTTATAATTTGATTTGCCATCAATTTCAAGGTTCTTGTTTTCTTGAAAAAGTCAGAGAAAATTCAGACAAAAATGGATTGATATATCTCCAAAAGATCCTTCTGTCTCAAATTGTTGGAGATAAGAATATTGAGATAACAAGTGTGAGACAAGGAATTTCAATATTACAACAGAGGCTCAACCAAAAGAAGGTTCTTTTACTTCTAGATGATGTCGACAATGAGGAGCAATTACAGGCTATTGCTGGAAAATCTGATTGGTTTGGTCTTGGAAGTAGAGTCATCATCACAGCTCGGGACAAACGGTTACTAACATGTCATGGGGTTGAACGTACATATGAGGTGAAGGGTTTGAATAACAAAGATGCTTTTGAGTTGCTTAGATGGAAAGCTCTTAGAAATGAATTTAGTCCAAGCTATAACGATTTTTTATTAGCACAATTGCATAATCCAAAATTGTATGCGAACAAATTAATTAGACAGAAGACTAACATAGTTATTTCAGGTTATGCGCATGTTTTAGAACGTGCTGTAGCATATGCTTCTGGTCTCCCGCTCGCTTTGGAAGTCATAGGTTCTCACTTTTTTAATAAGACAATAGAGCAATGTAAATATGCACTAGATCGTTATGAAAGGGTTCCCGATAAAAAGATCCAAACAACACTACAATTGAGCTTTGATGCTTTGCAGGAAGAAGAGAAGTCTGTTTTTCTTGACATTTGTTGTTTCTTCAAAGGATATAAATTGGAAAGGGTCGAACAAATACTTCATGCTCATCATGGTGTTATCATGAAAGATCATATTAATGTGTTAGTGGAAAAATCTCTCATAAAAATAAGTGAGTCTGGTTATGTGACATTACATGATTTGATAGAGGATATGGGGAAAGAAATTGTTAGACAAGAATCACCGGAAGATCCTGGAAAACGCAGTAGGTTATGGGCCTCTAAAGATATAATTCAAGTTTTACAGGAAAATACGGTGAGTAATAATGATATGGATGGTTTGACTTTTCTATCTTTAACTTTGATTTTTTTTTTTTTTTATGTTTACTAATGCTCATGTTACCCTTTTGGCTTTATGCATTATTAATGTTATTAATTGTCGCATTATTCAAATGTTAAGCCGGGTGTAATTTGATTTTAAATATCTTTAAATATGTGGGATAAAGTTCTACCATGTATTTGGTTGATTTGTGCTTTTTATGTATAAAGGGAACAAGTAAAATTGAAATCATACATTTGAACCGTTGGAATATTGAAGTAGAATGGGATTCCAAAGCTTTCAAGAAGATGGGAAAACTCAGAACACTCATTAGTAGCAATGTTGATTTATCCAAAAGTCCCAAATATCTTCCCAATAGTCTCAGAGTAATGGAATGGTACGATTGTCCGTCATCAAATTTACCATTTGATTTTTATCAGAAGGCAAGTGTAACATCTCCTATATTATAAATTCAGTTTAAGATTATTATTTGTATATCACTTATTTATTTGCATGTTTTTCTTTTTCTAATTTTTTTATCTTTGCAGATTGATAAATCAGTTGGTTATTTATGTAATCTTAAAATTTTGAGAATTATAAGATGCATGAAAATCAGGATTATTCCACCTCTCCTGTTAGCTTCTCTAGAAGAACTTAATATATCAGATTGTACAAGTCTCGAGACTTTTTCACCTGTAGTTGATGGATTTGTGGATAAACTTAAAACCATGAGTATTAGAAGCTGCATCAAGCTAAGGAGTATTCCACCTCTCAAGTTGGCTTCTCTAGAAGAACTCGATCTTTCAGAGTGTTATTGTCTTGAGAACTTTCCACATGTGGCAGATGGGTTGTTGGGTAAACTTAAAACAATGAGCCTTAGATGTTGCTTCAAGCTAAGGAGTATTCCACCTCTTAAGTTGAATTCGCTAGAAAAACTTGATCTTTCACGTTGTTATAGTCTCGAGAGTTTTTCACCTGTGGTGGATGGGTTTCTTGGAAAACTTAAAACCCTGCTTGTTACAAGTTGTCACAATCTCATTAGTATCCCACCTCTCAAGTTGGATTCTTTAGAAGAACTTGATCTTTCACATTGTTATAGTCTTGAGAGTTTTCCACCTGTGGTAGATGGGCTGGCGGATAAACTTAAAACCATGAGTATTAGAAATTGCATCAAAATTAGAATTATTCCACCTCTGATGTTGTCTTCTCTAGAAAAACTCGATCTTTCAAATTGTACTAGTCTCGAGAGTTTTTCACCTGTGGTAGATGGGTTGATGGATAAGCTTAAAATCATGAATGTTAGAAGTTGCATCAACCTAAGGAGTATTCCACCTCTCAAGTTGGATTCGCTAGAAAAACTTGACCTTTCAAATTGTTATAGTCTCGAGAGTTTTCCACCTGTGGTGGATGGGTTTCTTGGAAAACTTAAAACCTTGCTTGTTACAAGTTGTCACAATCTCAGGAGTATTCCACCTCTCAAGTTGGATTCTTTAGAAGAACTTGATCTTTCATGTTGTTATAGCCTCGAGAGTTTTCCAAGTGTGATGGATGGATTGTTGGATAAACTTAAATTCTTGAATATTGAACATTGTATCATGCTTAGGAGTATCCCACCGCTCAGGTTAAGTTCGTTGGAAAAGTTCAATCTTTCATATTGTCTAAGTCTCGAGAGTTTTCCAAAAATATTGGGAGAGATCAGAAATATACCAGGACTTCTCTTGTATGAAACTCCCATAAAAGCATTTCCATTTCGGAATCTTACTCCGCCTCCAACATCATATCCATGTAAATGTGGAATTGCTCAATTTCCAAATAGAGTTGTGGCGATGTCAATGCTTGCCGAATTTACCATCATGGGTGAAGGAAAAGTGATCCCAATGCAATCTTCACATGTAGAATATATTTGTCTCAGGAACTGTGAACTTTCAGATGAATATCTATCAAAAAGTCTCATGTTGTTTGCAAATGTGAAAGAATTACACCTAACCAACAATCAATTCACAGTTCTTCCTAAATCAATTGAAAAATGTCATTTTTTATGGAGACTTGTCTTGGATGATTGTGAGGAACTTCAGGAAATTAAAGGGATTCCTCCTTGCTTAAGAATGTTATCTGCACTAAACTGTCAATCGTTGACTTCGTCAAGCAAAAGAAAATTACTAAATCAGGTAATGATTTATTTTGTTTTTATTTGTAATGTATTTTATATTCTTCTTGATATAGTTAAACTTACTTTAATTATTTGGGACTAACAGGAATTACACGAGGTTGGAAACACTTGGTTCCATTTGCCACGAGCAAAGATTCCAGAGTGGTTCGACCACCAATGCTCGGAAGGATTATCAGTTTCTTTCTGGTTTCGTAACAAGTTTCCTGACATAATTCTCTGTGTTGGTTCTCCATTGACATGGTTCCCTAATCATCTACATCGTGTAAGGGTGATCATCAATGGCAATACATTTTTCTATACACATGGTTTAAATATAGGTTGCTCACTGAAGAAAATGTATCATTTACATCTTTTTCATATGAAAATGGAAAAGTTCAATGATAATATGGATAAAGCACTTTTAGAAAATAAGTGGAACCATGCAGAGGTTGACTTCGGATTCGCATTCCAGAAAAGTGGAATCCATGTATTGAAAGACAAAAGCAACATGAAAGATATTCGATTCAATGACCCAGAAAATGATGCTAACATTGTGTTACGCCCGGGATGTTGAAGTAAGTATTGTCACAAAGCTTTCTTTCATTATTTTATGAAAATGTGACATATTTTTCGAGAAATGTTTAATTTTCTCTTAGTTTTAATAATTCTTAACATTAAACATAACCTTGTGTACAATATTTTCTTTTAAAATATGAAAATTATGGAAGAGTTTTAAAATGTTATTACAAAAAAAGCATTCATGTAACTTGGTTTCCTAATGCAGGCAGAAGAGAGCATTGGTCACTCTTTTTTTAACTGCTTTTCTCAGGTCTGGCTCAGCTATATTTATTTTTGTTCTTCTTAGTTAAGTACGGAAATTTGAAATTACGACTGCTGCAAAAGAATTAGTTTGATCACTTTAATTTTGATAGTAATTTTCTTTTGCTTTTTATTGTGGATATAAGGGTACTGATATTCCAGAAGCCACTCTACCAGAGCCCTTTAGCCAAAATTCTTGTAACTTGATTTTCAAAGACGGACCTGTAAATTTGTCAACGGAACTTTCATCAACTTACAGTGACGTTGAACTGTCGCTGAACAACTTACATTTGAGTCCATCTTTTAGAAAACATTTTTCGCAGAATCTAAAAACTCGCTGTCATCCAATTAATCTGACTGCCTTGACCACCAAGGAAGTGAAAGCACATTGCAGAAAGAACGCACACAACTGTCTGATTGTGTCAGTAATCTTAACGCAGAAAGAGGCAAGCAGAAGGAATTACCCTCAATGTGTTTTCAACCAAATGTTATCAATATACACCAGTACATAAGATCTCCCCACCATGTTCTGAAAGCCCTGATTGGAAAATTGTCTCCGGTACTGATAGTTTGTTGACACGGACACCTACACTGTTAGCACCTGAGAGATTGGTGCTTGGTTCTGATGTTAAGCTTTAAAAAATGACTGGTCAGGCAGTGGTGATTTGGACAATAGAGTAGAGGATGTTCTGAGGATTTCAAATGTTTTGATTCTGTTTCCCTACTTCAGAAGGTATACCCATCTTATTTTGGTTTTAATTTGGACTTATTCTTAAAATCATACTTTGACCTTTTGCATCAGATTAAATTACTTTCCTGCAAATTTTTATTGAAAAAGTCATTTTTTCTCACATGAAAGTTACAGCTTTATTGTTAATTAATTGTTTCTCAATGCAGGGACAAGAGAACCTTTATCATCATCAATTACAATATAAGAAAGTTGAAGTACCTGGTAAAGACAACAATAACCTTTCTTTAAAATCTGCCACCTGTCTAAAAGAGGGGTATTTATTGTCCAAAAAATTTGAAACTGAACTAAAGAGTTGTGTAACTGAGCCATATGGCTCACTAACTAAGCCATATTATCCTTTTGTGAGACAAAAGGTAACTGAAAGACAAGCCATAGTTACTAAGGAACTAATAAAATTGAAATCTAATTGTCACCTTTACGTCAAATCACACATTTTTGATAGAAAAATCCAAAACTTCTCTTCACACTATTACCAACCAATTTTGGGGGTAAATTTTTCAAATTCAAATTTCAAATATCATTGAATACTATATACTCTTTCACATTTATCACATTTCATTCTTACTCTTCTTTCTCTCACTACTTTTATCTTTTTCTCTCAGTATTTTTATCTTTCTACTTGTCTGATCTCCATTTTTTCTCTTCTCATCTTGCAGGAAAACTATTCATTTTTTGAACAACAACACAAGTATACGAACTTTGTTTTCTCTTTCACTAAAGGTATGAAGATACGATCAAACTCTGTTTTTTTTTTGTTGCTAATTTATCATCTTTGTTCATTATTTCGTATCTTATTCTATTTGTCCTCAAACTCTATCATTTTTAGCATGCTTTATAAAAAAATAAATATAAAACAAATAGTTTATTTTCTTTATATGTAGATTACCAACACTAAAACAAAGTTGAGGATGTAAATATGCTAATACTCAAAGACTTTAAATTTTATTATTGTTTTTGTTCAAATTTGGTATGCAGTTTTGAACAAATATTTGTTGTTGTTCTGTTTTCTAACATATGTTGCTATTTCTTACTTTTCTTTTTCAGATCCGTAAAAAGTACATCAATACTTAACATTGATCTTAAATATTGTTGGATAGAAGACAATGAAAATTTAAAAAAAGGAAAAAGCTGAAGGTTGTAATCTTACTTTTCTTTTTCTTTTTATTTTTCAGATCTGTAAAAATTATATGAATACTTAACATTGATCTTAAATATTGTTAGATAGAAGATGATGAAAATTTAAAAAAAGGAAAAAGATGAAGGTTGTAATCTTCCTTTTCTTTTTATTTTTATTTTTTAGATCTGTAAAAAGTATATCAATACTTAACATTGATCTTAAATATTGTTAGATAGAAGACAATGAAAATTTAAAAAAAAGGAAAAATATGAAGGTTGTAATAAATGGAAGTGAATAGTAATGAGAAAAGGTAGAAATAAGGTTACCGAACAAATACAACTTCTTTGTACTCTTTATCTTTTTATTCTATATTAATATTAGTTCTAATTTTTCTCCACTCATTAAAATATCCTTTAGATGAATAAAGAAGATCATAATTTAAAAATAAATTTCTTGACGAAATCAAAGAAAAATGGAGAAAATTAAAAATATGAAACTATATATTTTTAAAAGATAAAACAAAAAATACAATCAAATCCAAAAAAATCAATCAAAGTTTCTTGTCCTTTTGTTTTTCACTTTCATTAAATTTTGCAACAACTTCATATGAAAAAATAGAAAAATACAATCAGATCCAAAAAAAAAATACAAACAAACCAAAAAGGAATAAAAACATATAGTGCTCTTCATATATGAAATCTGGCACGCAGTGAACACAATGCTGCACAAGATGCTATAGCACACGTTGCAGCAAGACAGTCGCAGAACACAGTAAATAAATAAATAAATTGCAGAACAATAAATAAGACAGGAAATTGTTAACCCAGTTCAGTGCAACGTCACCTACTCTGGGGGATACCAATCCAGGAATGAATCCACTATAATAGCTCTAGTTCAAAGCCCTCGACCAACACCCGGTACTTGACTTATCACCTAGACACTACCAATGCAATCCTACCTAAGAACCTCTTAGATAATGAGACCCCGTCCCAAATTCCCTCTAACAACACGTACTATGTTGCTGTCAATAATGATTATAAGGATGGAGACACTCTCCTAGAAACTAGACAACACTCTTGCTTAAAAGCTTATGAGTGAATCACACAAACTAACTCCGTGCTTAAAAGCTTAGGAGCAGCTTACAATAAACAACACAAACCCAGTCCTAAACTTGCATCAAAAACGACACAAGAAAGGCTGACAAAAGACACAAACTCTAAACCCTAAAAACTCACACTTTGTAAAAACACGGTTTAGAATACATGAATAAAATAGCTTGAGGCTACACATATTTATAGTCTTCAATTGTCTTGATGTCCAAGTTAGGTCTTCAGACATGTACAGCTGTGAGAATTGCGGCCCAACCCTAAATTAATTTCAAAAATATAATTTGTTTGTTTCATGTTGTACCAAACAAAAAAAAACGCCAAAAATATAATATAATTATATTTTTGTTTTAAATAACTTTCCTTTGGCCGACTTCAATAAAACTTGCTGAGCAAGGCTCGTTTTGCCTAGACGCACGTGCCTGAATATATAATTGAAGCAAATCTTGACTCAGATTTGAAATAAAAATTCTGCACGAAAACAGAGCTTCAGTATGCTGTACTATAATGCTACAGCATCTCAGTCCAGCATCTGGCTGGTTGGCTTTTGCAAAATGTAGCCAATCAAAACACCAACAATCTCCCCCTTTGGCAAATTTTGGCTAAAACAACCTTAGGCCAGTGCATAGAGAGATACAGTCTAAACTTTCCTTCGAGTCAACATAAGCACACAACTAGGAAAGAAAGTAGAACGATGCTAAGCTATTTAAACTTTCCTTCGAGTCAACATAAGCACACAACTAAGAAAGAAAGTAGGAAATTCATCAGATGAAAAGATAGCTAGCACGTAAGCATCAGAGGCATGCAACAGCGGAACATAACACATCTTAGCCTCAAAGTACAGATAGAGAGAAATAAACTCTCACATAGTGGATTCAAGATCGGAGAAATAAACTCCTTAAGATTTAAGCAACGCCACAGAGAATAGGAAAAATAAATTCCTATGTAAACATGCATATCATAAGTAGTAGAAAAGTAAATTCTACCTACCCCCCCTCAATATATGCATAAACTTCACTCCCCCTCAAAACATGCATATCACATAAAACCAACAACATGCTATACTAGATGCTATAGCATTTTTCATCACATCATGCACAACAGATATTACTCCCCCTTTTTAGCCATAAATTCTGACAAATAAAGTCAGTATCACACAGTAGGAGCAGAACTTCCACAAAGTTATCAGATCATAGAGAAACATAGAGTGCAGAGAGAATCAGAGCATAAGAACTCATAAAGTGCACATTACAGACCATCAGGGCATAGAAAACCTGGATTATCGGAGCCAAAAGACATGGATTGTTCATGTTACAAACCAGAGAGCATCAGGGCGTAGCCCAACAAATTAAAATCCAAAAGGACATGCAAATAAAGCATAAGCAGGTCACATAGAAGGACTTGCGTCAGAGTCCTCCTCCTCTACCTCAGTATCACCACCTGCAATATCATTAAGAACACCAGGATGGACATTGGAAAACACCTTGAGGTCAACAATTATTTGCTTCCTAGGCAAAACATCAGATGACTGATTGACAGATGATGCAGCACAGTCTGCAGCATGTGTACCCTCAACCAGTCTAAAATCAAAAGACAAATCACAACCTCTCTTACTAGGAACACCAGCCTTAGTACAAATGTCAGGATGTTGAGCTAGAATAATGTCACACATCAGTGTAGGAAAGACTATAGGCATCTTCACAGTACATGACTTACCATGCAGAACAGTTTCATCAAGAATATGGAAACCAAGGTCAAGAGGTGATTTGGTCCCTACAACATATATAAACCTAGCCAAACCTGTAGCCACAGTATTAGAATGAGTAGTTGGAGCCCAGTTGCAGTTTTCATCAATCCAGCTGCATTAATCAAATCAACAAGCTTTTGGCATTGTAAAAAAAACTTCACTTAAATTCCTTTCCACAGCAAGCCTTCTTTTTATCACAAATTTCCACCTGTCAACATTTTCAAAACGATGAAAGGAAATGTTGTCAAGGGGTACAGGGGATACATCTTGAGGGATCCTCTTTTTCTTCACAGACTTCTTTGAGGATGCTGCAGGCGATGCAGTAGCATGTTGGTCTTCCTCAAACTCTGAATCACTAGAGGAAATAGTCTTCCTCCTCAAAAGCTTCTTCTTTGGCTCAGAGGGCCTAGTAATCTTACTCCACTGTCTTTTAAGACCATAGATTTTCTTTTCCTTGGCAGTCTTGACAGGAACATTAGAAACAGCTACACCTTTACCAGCATTGCTCCTTAACCTCCTAGTACTCGAAGCAGGAGTCCTCTCAGTAAGGTTGAGATTGTCCACATAAATAACATTTGAATCTTTCTCAGCAGATTCATCAACATTCAAAGGAACAAACATAGTTTTACCACTATCATCAACATAAGGGATCACATAGATATCATGAACAAAAACATTATCAGTAGTAGTTGCTTAAGAACCCTTTTCTTTTTCAGGAACAATAACATCGTCTGGAGACTCGGGTATCACGATGTTATCCAAATTTTCCCGTGCTGCAGATGTTGTAGCATCATGTGCAACATCTTTCTCAGGAACACTCTTCTTGACATGTTCCAACACAGAGTCATCTTTGACCTCAGTTGGAGCGCTAATATCATTACCAACAAATGTTAAACACATCAGGGGAGAACACCACATAACTTTCTCTGACAAATACTTTCTCACCACAAGAAACATCCTTATCATCAACAAACACACAATTCTTACCAAATCTTCAGATGTTTCAACATTACCCATAACAGCGTGCATTACTAAATAAATTGAAGAGAAAACTGCACGCCACACTTGCAATAATTGCTATAACTCTTCAGATAGGCAAACACCAAGTTTGCCTCGCAATTTTTCAAATTGGACCGCATCTAGAGCCTTAGTAAAAATATCAGCCAGCTGTTCTTCAGTGGCAATATGCTCAAGAGTTATAATACCTTCTTCAACAAGATCTCTGATAAAATGGTGCCTAATATCAATATGTTTCGTCCTACTATGTTGAATAGGATTCTTTGAAATATTGATGGCACTAAGATTGTCACAGTACAATGCTATAGCATCTTGTACCACATTGTACTCCAGCAACATTTGTTTCATCCATAATAACTGGGAGCAGCTGCTACCAGCAGCTATGTATTCTGCTTCAGCTGTAGATAAAGATACACAATTCTGTTTCTTGCTGAACCAAGATATAAGGTTGTTGCCCAAAAAGAAACAAGCTCCTGAGGTGCTTTTTCTATCATCTGCACAACCTGCCCAATCAGCATCACAATATCCTACTAGCATAGAGTTCTCACCATGAGTATACAGGATCCCATAATCACATGTACCATTCACATACTTCAAAATTCTTTTCACTTGAGCAAGATGACTCATCTTTGGCTCAGCTTGGTACCTAGCACATACTCCTACAGCAAAAGTAATATCAGGCCTGCTGGCTGTAAGGTATAATAAGCTGCCTATCATGCTTCTATAAAGACTTTGATCTACATCAACTCCCTTTTCATCTTTGGTAAGCTTTAAATGGGTTGCTGCAGGTGTTCTTTTATGAGCAGCACTTTCCATACCAAACTTTTTCACTATATTTCTTGCATACTTACTTTGGGAGATAAAAATAGTATCTTCCATCTGCTTTACTTGGAGCCCAAGAAAGTAGGTTAGTTCACCTACAAGACTCATCTCAAACTCAGACTGCATTTGCTGCACGAAATGCTGTACCATCTCACTAGACATTCCTCCAAATACAATGTCATCAACATAGATTTGTGCTATTAGAAATTTGCCTTGATCTTCTTTCACAAATAGAGTCTTGTCATTTCCTCCTTTCCTGTAGCCTTGACTAATAAGGAACTCAGTCAATCTTTCATACCATGCTCGAGGTGCTTGTTTTAATCCATAAAGAGCCTTCTTTAATTTGTAAACATGATTTGGAAAGCTTGGATCAACAAACCCCTTTGGTTGTTCCACATATACTTCTTCATTTAAGTACCCATTAAGGAAGGCACTTTTCACATCCATTTGAAATAACTTGAATTTTAGAATGCATGCCACTCCTAGAAGTAATCTAATGGATTCAAGACGAGCAACCGGAGCAAAAGTCTCATCAAAATCTATCCCTTCAATCTGTGAATATCCTTGTGCAACCAGCCTTGCCTTGTTTCTGGTCACAGTTCCACTTTCATCAGACTTGTTCTTGTAGACCCATTTGGTACCAATTACATTTGCATTTTCAGGTCTAGGAACCAAGTCCCAAACTTCATTCCTCTTGAACTGATTTAGCTCTTCTTGCATAGCATTTATCCAGAACTCATCAGTCAGAGCTTCCTTCACATTTTTTGGCTCAAATTTAGACACAAAACAAGCATTAGAAACTATGTCAAGTGTCCTTCTAGTAGCAATTCCTTGATTGGGATTACCAATAATCAGGTCTGTAGGATGATTCTTTTGAGTACGAGTAGAAGGTCCTTTCTTTGGAGTAGCAGAGATTTGGTCAGATGCAGTAACCTCTGTATCATTCTTTGATTCACTAGTAGTTTCACAATCTGCATCACCTGTTATAGATGCTGTAGCATCTTCTGCATCATCTTCAGCAGTTTCACTTGAGGTGTCATCTATTACCACATTTATAGACTCCATCATGGTTTTGGTTCTATTATTATATACTCTGTAGGCTCTACTATTTGTTGAGTATCCCAAGAATATGCCCTCATCACTTTTAGGATCCATTTTGGTTCTTGGTTCTCTATCAGACAAGATGTAGCATTTACTACCAAACACATGGAAGTGCTTAACAGTAGGTTTCCTTTCCTTCCATAATTCGTATAGAGTAGTTGTTGTTCCAGATCTCAGGGTGACACGATTATGAATATAGCAGGCAGTATTCATAGCTTCTGCCCAAAAACCATGTGAAAGCTTCTTTGCATGTAACATTACCCTTGCAGACTCTTGTATAGTTCTATTTTTCCTTTCTACTACACCATTTTGTTGTGGTGTAATGGGAGATGAGAATTCATGTATGATGCCTTCAGAGGCACAGAAGTCAGAGAAACTGGAGTTCTCAAACTCCTTACCATGATCACTTCTGATCCTTAATACCACATTGTTTTTCTCCCTTTGAAGTTGAATACATAGATCTTTGAACACATCAAAGGTTTCTGATTTCTTTCTAATAAAATTTATCCAGGTGTATCTAGAAAAGTCATCAACAACAACATATGCGTACCTTTTTCCTCCCAAGCTTTCAGTTTGCATAGGACCCATCAAGTCCATGTGTAGAAGTTCAAGAACTCTAGTAGTGGTAAGATGCTGCAGCTTTGGATGTGGCATCTTGGTTTGCTTTCCAATCTGACAATCTCCACATATGCTACCTTCTTCAATTTTGAGATTTGGCAGTCCTCTGATGGCTTCTTTGGATATTGCTTTCTTCATGCTTCTTAGATTAAGATGACCAAGCTTTTGGTGCCATAGTTTTACTTCATCTTCTTTAGTGGTTAAGCATGTTGACATATTTTCTCCTTCTTGGGGAACCCATAGATAGCAGTTGTCTTTTGATCTGACACCTTTCATCAAAATCTCACCTTCGTTATTTGTAACCAGACATTCAGATTTGGTGAAGTTTACTTTCATTCCTTGGTCGCATAGTTGACTAATACTTATCAAATTTGCAGTCAATCCTCTTACTAACAATACATTGTTTAGTTTAGGCAAGCTATTACTTCTGAGCTCTCCTATCCCAACAATTTCTCCTTTTGCACCATCACCAAAGGTAACAAAGCTAGTTGAGTAAGACTTTATTCCGACAAGAAATTTACTTATTCCGGTCATGTGTCTTGAGCAGCCACTATCGAAGTACCAGTCTTCCCTTGATGAAGCTCTAAGTGATGTGTGAGCAATCAGAGCAGTAATCTCTTCTTCAGGTTGAGTTGTATCACTTTTCTTCTCATTTTCTTCTTTAGGTTTCCATTCTTGTTGAGTAGGAGCAGTTGTGGAAATAGGTTTGTGCTGAGGACGTCTGTTAGGGTACCCATATAGCTTGTAGCAGTAAGGCCTTATGTGCCCTTTTCTACCACAGTAATGACATCTCCAAGCATGGTGCTTTCTTCTATTTCTTGACATGGGATGCTGCTGATGATGCTGCGGCTTCTGATAAGGCATCCTTTGCTTTTGAGTTTCTTTAGGTTCCATGTACATGAGGTCAGGACTGTAATTCTTGAATTTATTGACATTCTCATAGCTAAGCCCAATATTTCTAGGCTTTCGAACATTTTTCTCTAAGATTTCCTCCAGTTGTCCATCAGCCTTATGAAGTTTGTCAAGATGCTCATCATCTTTATACAACATGTCAGAGAATTTTCTCAGCCGCCAAATGTCAGTATTTAATTTTTCAATGACTCCTTTAGCTTCTTCAAGATCAGAGGATAGATAATTTACCTTCTTTTGAAGTTCCTCCATCTTTGAGATATTCTCAAATTTTTCTGCTTTTAACTCATTGATGGTTACCTTTTGTTTCTCAATAACCCTGCAGATCTCAAGATCAGAGGACAGAAAATTTACCTTCTTTTGGAGTTCCTCTATTTTTGAGATATTCTCAGATTTTTCTGCTTTTAACTCATTGATGGTTACCTTTTGTTTCTCAATAACCCTGCAGATTTCTTCACTTTTAAGACAAAGTTCCTTGTAGGATGCAGCAAGCTCTTCATAGGTTACCTCTCCATCATCAGATTCTGTATCAGATGTAACAATTCCTGTTAAGACTGAGATATGTTTAGCAGTTACAGATGCTGTATCATCTTCTGAGTCATCATCCTCAGACCAACTGACAGTTAGCCCTTTCTTTGCTCTCTTCTGATATGTTGGGCACTCAGGTCTGATGTGACCATATCCTTCACATTCGTGACATCGAATGTTTCTGTTTAAGTTTGATTTTTCATCACCTTTTGGTTTTCCTAGACTTTCATTGCTGCGCGTAGTACTTGGAGCATTGTTTTTGAAATTTGATCTAGGTCTCTTATCCATTCGTTTCAGAACTTTGTTGAATTGTTTTCCCAATAACACCATGGCCTCAGAGATACTCTCATTAGATTCTTCTTCATCCTCCAGTTCTTCTTCATTATTTTTAGATGAGAAGGCAATGCTCTTATTTTTCTTTTCACTTCTTCCATTTGCAACACTTTCATAAGTTTGGAGTGATCCAACCAGTTCATCCAGCTTCATCTCAGAAATGTTTTTGGCTTCTTCCATAGCTGTGACTTTCATATCAAATTTCTTTGGAAGTGATCTAAGCATTTTTCTTACTAACTTTTCTTCGGGAATTTTCTCCCCCAAAGCATCAAATTGATTATCATAGTCTAGAATAGTCATATGAAAATCTTGAATTGTTTCTTCCTCCTTCATACGTAAGTTTTCAAACTGAGTAGTAAGAATCTGTAATTTAGACATTTTTACCTGAGGAGTACCTTCATGAACAGTTTCAAGAATCTTCCAAGCTTCCTTTGCTGAGACACATTTTTTGATTAGTTTGAAGATGTGCTTATCTACCCCATTGTATAATGCATATAATCTTTTGAGTTTCCCAAAGCAAGCTCATCTTCTTCTTTAGACCAGTCCTCTTCAGCTTTTAGTTTAAGTGTTGGCTTTCCATCCTTGTCAATGACCACGGGGGGGTCCCATCCTTTCAGAACAGCCTTCCAAGTTTTGCTATCCATAGATTTTAGGAAAGCAATCATGCGTGATTTCCAATAATCATAGTTGGAGACACCAACTAGAAGCGGTGGTCTGCTTACGAGCCCTCCTTCCTTTTCAATGTTGCCAGACATTTTCCCTGGAGCTCACCCTATAACCAGAAAGGGTGCCTGCTCTGATGCCAATTGGAATCTGGCACGCAGTGAACACAATGCTGCACAAGATGCTATAGCACACGTTGCAGCAAGACAGTCGCAGAACACAGTAAATAAATAAATAAATTGCAGAACAATAAATAAGACAGGAAATTGTTAACCCAGTTCAGTGCAACGTCACCTACTCTGGGGGATACCAATCCAGGAATGAATCCACTATAATAGCTCTAGTTCAAAGCCCTCGACCAACACCCGGTACTTGACTTATCACCTAGACACTACCAATGCAATCCTACCTAAGAACCTCTTAGATAATGAGACCCCGTCCCAAATTCCCTCTAACAACACGTACTATGTTGCTGTCAATAATGATTATAAGGATGGAGACACTCTCCTAGAAACTAGACAACACTCTTGCTTAAAAGCTTATGAGTGAATCACACAAACTAACTCCGTGCTTAAAAGCTTAGGAGCAGCTTACAATAAACAACACAAACCCAGTCCTAAACTTGCATCAAAAACGACACAAGAAAGGCTGACAAAAGACACAAACTCTAAACCCTAAAAACTCACACTTTGTAAAAACACGGTTTAGAATACATGAATAAAATAGCTTGAGGCTACACATATTTATAGTCTTCAATTGTCTTGATGTCCAAGTTAGGTCTTCAGACATGTACAGCTGTGAGAATTGCGGCCCAACCCTAAATTAATTTCAAAAATATAATTTGTTTGTTTCATGTTGTACCAAACAAAAAAAAACGCCAAAAATATAATATAATTATATTTTTGTTTTAAATAACTTTCCTTTGGCCGACTTCAATAAAACTTGCTGAGCAAGGCTCGTTTTGCCTAGACGCACGTGCCTGAATATATAATTGAAGCAAATCTTGACTCAGATTTGAAATAAAAATTCTGCACGAAAACAGAGCTTCAGTATGCTGTACTATAATGCTACAGCATCTCAGTCCAGCATCTGGCTGGTTGGCTTTTGCAAAATGTAGCCAATCAAAACACCAACAATATACAAATTGAAAATTCAAATAGATCTAAAAAAAACACAAACAGAACAAATCTAAAAAATTAACAGCTACCACAAGAAAAGTTAAGTTTCTAAATCTAAACTTTATTATTGTTGTTGTATGCATGAGAGAAGGAAAAAAGACAAAAGTAATATATTTACAAAAAAAAAAAAAAATCTAATGACAAATATCAACCATGTACTCACAAGATATTTACAAAATAGAAGGATTTCATTTTCCCACACGGTGTATGCAATTTCCGGCGCGGTGGTCACCGGTAAAATTAGTCCGATCTGGATTTTTACTTTGTGAGATTTGTAGTGAATATCAATGAGAGTCTTTATATGATGGTGATTTTTTTGAAGGTTATCTATGGTGATGGAGATCTAGAAGAAAAGGTCGCGGGTAGGAGAAATATAACATAGAAAGAAAAAAAATTGGTGAAAGAAAGATAACTGATAACTTGAGAAGATGAGTTGCTGTTGTTCCTTGTCTTTCCCTTCTGCATCTTTGATTTTGCCGTTTTTCTTTTACAAATGGAGGAGATGGACATCACTTTTACAAATGGAGGAGATTGATTTTGTCAAATAAATTAAAAACAAAAAGAAACATAGAGGGAAAAAAACGCAGAGGAAAGGTGGTGGTGGTGGTGGTTCATTAGGACTCAGGAAGAAGAAAAATGCGAGAGATAGAGAGAGATGTTTGAGCGGCGGCTAGGGTTAGAGAAAGTCAGAAAACTGAGTTACATCGGAGTGGTTAGGTTTTTTATTTATTTTATGGGCTGGGCTGGGCATTAAGCCCAAATTAAGGCATGTATTTTGGGTCTGAGAGTACAAGTTTGATTGTATTTTTATACGGGGAACAAATTGCTTAGCCGTGTATTTATAGATCTCGTGTGTTTCTAAAAAGTATACTACACTAATTTATACGGGCAACAAATTGTTGGTGATGAAAAATTTAAATTAACTATTATTATACGGGGAACAAAGTATTTGCTGATGAAAAACTTAAATTAACTGAAATATACGGGGAACAAGTTATTGTTGATGAAAAAATTATTAACTATTATAAACAAGGAACAAGTTATTTTTGATGAAATTTTTTAATTAACTATTATATACACGGAACAAGTTATTCTTGGTAATATATGAGTATTTTTCATTTTAAATGTAGTAGCACCGTATGATTCAATTAAATTTTTATTTAAACTACAAAGAAAATATCTTTTATACTATAGTAAAATGGAAGGGACGTGCATTGGGCAGTGCAGGGGCTGAAAAATTCATGGATATACTCCACATCCACATGTTCATGCATGTGCTAATTAAAGCTAGCTATCTATACTAAAGTATGGATATTGTATTATTTTATTTCTAATATATTGCAAAGACAGAAACAATATATAATGAGTATTTGGACAAAATATTCTAACATATGGGAAAAATTATAATACATCATATATATCGATAACAATCTCAAAATAATTATCATATATACTAAATAAATCATACAGGAGACAAATTATGCTACTGATTCATGAAACCCATAACAATCTCAAAATAACTAAATAAATCTTACATTAGACAAATTATGCTACTAATTCATATAACTCATAACAATATCAAAATAACAATCATATTTTTTTTTTAAAAAAAAAACATTAGCGTGCATAGGCATCACATGATAACTATGACATCCCAACTATGTTGGCACCCCATAATCATCACCTATCATTTGCAGCACAAAATAACAATCATATATATATATATATATATATATATATAAATTAAATAACAATCAACTTAACATCAACTTATTTGTACTAAAGTCTTTGTATTAACCATGATTTGTGTCTATGTTGTAGTTGGTATTGAATGTTAAATTACTATTATTGTTAATCATTTTTGAAATAATCATACTACTTAATATATTAATGAATATATAATTTGATTATTTTTGGAATGTGGACTAATTAGCAAAGTGTAACTAAAAAAAATACGCGTAACGTTATGACCCGTGCGATAGCACGGGTATATTGCTAGTTCTCTAGAGAAAATCAACCAAAATGAAATTGGTTTCGATGCATCGGATGACAATTCTTCATCATTGGTGGAACTGGTTGATGAAAATAAATTATACGATGTTTTTAGGTACTATTTAGGATAGCTTTTAATGCTTTTTAGTTAGATTGAAGACCAAATACAAGCAAATACCTAAAGTTATGAAGTTACTTGACCAAGAAGCCGGAAAATGCATAACAAAGGGCAAAAAATGAAGAAATACGTTGAATATACCACGTCGCTGCAAAATAGTCGCTGCTAAAAATCTTATTTCTTGTAATGTTTTTTTTTGAAGAAATTATTTCTTGTAATGTTACAAGCGGTTATTTAAAATGTATTTCCATTGCAATTTTTATGGGAACTTTTCTTTCCCAATTCCCACCCATTCCCTTGGGAATAAAACCATGGTAATAAGAGAAGTTATTGGAAGTTATTTTATTCGAAGAAACCTTCATATCCGGGAATAATTTTATGTCAACTTTATAACAAACATGGATATATCTATTCCTACTAATATATTCCCATGAATATTATTTCTTGACTTGAAACCTACGAAACTCATATACGTGACACGATATACCGATACGATACCGATACGGTGAAATGAGAAAATTTTCGATACGATACGGTCGAAATACGTTATTTAAAAATTAAATTTAAAATTAAATATATTAATGCACAATATATAAACATAACTAAAATTGATGAACGCTCAGGGAGAAATAGAACGGTATAAGGCGCGACTTGTTGCGAAGGGATACAAACAAAAAGCATACAAACAAAAAGCAGGAATTGACTATGATGAAGTATTTGCACCTGTTGCAAGAATGGAGACAATTCGATTGCTCATTTCTCAAGCTGCTCAATTCAAATGGCCTATATTTCAAATGGATGTCAAGTCAGCATTTTTAAATGGTGTGCTCGAAGAAGACGTTTACATCGAACAACCACCCGGATACATGAAAGTCGGAAAAGAAGAAAAAGTGCTAAAATTGAAGAAGACGCTTTATGGGTTGAAGCAAGCACCGCGAGCATGGAATACACCCATCGACACATATTTCAAAGAGAATGGTTTCAAGCAATGTCCCTACGAACTTGCTCTGTATGTAAAGAAGAATGGCAGTAATATGTTACTTGTTGCTCTCTATGTCGATGATCTAATCTTCTTGCGTAACAATGGTCAGATGATAGAAGAATTCAAGGGCACAATGACACGTGAATTCGAGATGACACACTTAGGTCTGATGAGATTCTTTCTTGGTCTGGAGGTTCGACAAGAAGAAGCAGGAATCTTCATATCACAGGAGACATATGCAAAGGAAATCCTGAAAAGATTCAAATGAAAGATTGTAATCCAGTTTCGACACCAATGGAACCAGGTGCAAAGCTGTCAAAATTTGATGGAGGAGAACGTGTCGAAGCAAGCAAATATCGAAGCTTGGTAGGTAGTCTTCGCTATCTCGCATGTACAAGGCCGGAGATTTCATTAAATGTCGGCATTGTAAGTCGATTCATGGAGGAGCCAGTATATTCACATTGGAAGGCATTGAAACGAATTCTAAGGTACATCCAAGGAACAGTGTCACTTGGAATGTTTTACTCAAGAACAGAAAATTACAAGTTGGTTGGTTACTCCGACAGTGATTGGTGCGGAGATGTAGACGATCGAAAAAGCACTTCAGGATATGTGTTCTTCATGGGAAATACCGCATTTACTTGGCTTTCTAAGAAGCAACCGATAGTGATGCTCTCGACATGTGAAGCTGAATATGTGGCAGTATCTTGGTGTGTTTGTCATGCAATATGGCTTAGAAGATTGTTGAGCAAAATGGAGCTAAAACAGGTAGGTGCAACAGTAATACAAGTGGACAACAAATCAACAATTGAGTTAGCAAAGAATCCTGTAAACCATGAAAGAAGCAAACACATCGACGTTCGCTTCCACTTTATTCGAGAACATGTGAAGGAAGGAAGTGTCGAATTGAGGCATGTAGCAAGCAAGGATCAAGCAGCAAATATTTTCACAAAACCATTACCGAAAGAAATTTTCGACAGAGGCAAGAAATTGATAGGCATGATAGATGGAAGGAACATTTAAGTTTACAGGGGAGTTTTGTTGAATAAACTTTAATGTTATATTAAGTGGGTTTCTATCAATAAGTTAGTGGAAAGACAAAGAGTCTGTTGTAGTTGGAAGGCCAAGAGATAGTGGGCTATTAATAGTATTTACTTGTTTCATGAGAATAGCAGAAAAGGGTCTATATAAAGATCAGGGTTGTAATTTCATTTCAACAGAACATAATAAAAAGTAATGCTTCTGTGAACAGCAATATGGCATTGTTGAGAGAAACCATCAACATATCTTAGGTGTTGCTAGAGCATTACTCTTTCAAGCCAATTTGCCTAAGTGTTTTTGGGTACATGCAGTTGGTCATGCAGTTTTTCTAATCAATAGACTACCTTTTCCTTATCTCTCTCAAAATTCTCCTTATCAAATTCTTTTTAACAAATTACCTGAAATTCAATTTCTCAAAGTCTTTGTTATGGCTCAAGTGGAGCTTGACTCAAGACATGGTAAATGAAGAGGAGAGTATCCTAAGACAGAGAGGACAAGATTGTTAATTTTATGTGCCCTCTCCCCCATTTTGTTCCTAAACGGACAGAACAACCTTGTCTTTTAGTATTACAGGTGCAGGACCAGGTGGACATAAACGGCTCGGGAATTGAGAATCTAGGCCACCGCATGTAAATAACTTATAAGCTACCTTATAAATAAGGAAAATGCTAAACAGTGCTCCCGGGGCACTGGTTAAGGATGCAAAAATAGTAATTTGGCATTGGAGTTTGTGCAGTCAACTCCTCGAAAGTTTAAAAAGTGTTCTTTTCTTTTCAAAACTTTCTGTTTTTGGTTTCCTTAACCAATGCCCCGGGGCACCGGTTAACATGACCCTATAAATAAGTAGAGCTTCTCTGTTTTTCTCTCTTTTCTCTTCCAACTTAGATCCGCCGCCACACCAAACTCTCCCCTTCTCCAAGATCCAAACCCGTCAAGATGTAGCTATTGAAGGTGGTGGTACGGCGAGGTGTCTTGTCCCTCCGCGCCACTGTCGGGTGGCTCCATTCTCTTTTCCGTCGTGTTTCGTTTTTGTCACCGGCTCAGGTTTGTATTTCGTTTTTGTCCACTCCACACCACCACGCCACTATCCTTCCGGAGTTCCGGTGGGCTCCGTCGCGTTTTTTGTTTTGTTTTCATGGGGTGACTATGGTGAGAAGGTAGAAGAATACCTAAGATATTGCAGTGATCTAAAATAAATTGAGTCTATATTTACCATGTATATAATAAGAGTATCTTCATAAAAACATGTATGCATATTTTGTTTTAGCTTGTTTTGTAAAGTAGATCTTCAAAGTATATTGTACAAAACTCATCAATACAAGTTTTATTGATGACAATATATTTCAATTTATGATGTAAAATCTTTCATTAAGACTCTTCAATTATGAATCTAATCATCTTTCTTAAACAAATTAATTTGTTGATGACAATATTGTTTTGATGAGGAAGAATTTATGTGATTATGAATCTCATATTCTTTTTTTTGAACAAATAGTCCTTGTTGAAGATTTATGTGATCATGCGTCTTATCTTCTTGAAAAATTAATCCTCTTTTGGCACTTGTAAGTGACTTTTAATTTATCTTGTCTACTTATGTTATTCAACAAAAATTCAAGTGTAAATATTAGTAGATCATTCATATAACTTAATCATTTATTTCATAAGGTTTATTATCACTAAAATATAGGGGTGTACGTGGGCCGGATTGGGTTGGGTTTGGCCAAAACCAAAACCCAAACCACATATGGTACTCCGGGTTGGGTTTAGTAAAATAACCACCCGTTATAACATTGGGCCGGGTTGGGTAAATCCACTAATTTCCGAGTTGGATTGGGTTGGGTTGTGGGTTACCCAAATTATTTTTCTATTTTTTTTAAATTAAATATCTAAATGTTGAATCATCATATTTTCTTATAAAAAAATAACTCAATCAATGTATCTTCTTGAAAAATAGGGTAACTTTTTTTCACTATAAAAAATAATCACCTATTTTTTTTGTATAAATCTACTAATTTACGGGTTGGATAGCGTGTTATCCAAATGATTTTTTTGCTTTTTTTAATATCAAATGACTAAACCATGAATCACTATATTTGTTTATGAAAATTATTCGATTTTTTTAAATTTTGAAAAAATAATGCGAAAAATTATCATATTTGTTTATAAAAATTATTCAATTTTTTTTTATTTTCGTAAAAAATAGTATAACTCATTTTCAATATAAAAATATTTATAATCAAATGAAAAAATCTTTAGTATTTTCATAAAAAATTTCAAGAAACATAGCACTAGTGGGTTAATGGGTTTTTTGGGTTGGGTCCGGTTTTACCCGAAACCCGATTTTTTTAATGGGTTTTTCATTTTTGAAATCCATATCCACCCACTTGCCCGACCCAACCCATTTTTTTGGGTTGGATTAGGTGGGTTTGACCGGGTCGACCGGATTTGCCCAACCCATGTACACCCCTACTAAAATATGCCTTTCCCAAAAAAAAAAATTATCACTAAAATATGCAGAATTAATTTTTTTTTTTTTGTCTCTATATAGGGATTTGGTTGTTGTGCATATGAGAAAGGAAAGGATTCCATGATAAAGAAAATCCAAACTTCATCCTATACGAGATACACCTTTTCAAGTGCTTTCTAAGATCAATAACAATCCAACAAAATAGGACTTCCAGGCATGGTATACGTGCAATCTTCAATATGGCTGAATTGTCAACTGATAATGTAGGTGACAATGAGGGATCAGCAGTTACAATTTCTTGCGGTTTCCCAAAGTCATGTGTAAATATGACAAAGTGAGTCTTATTTATTTATTTTTTTTGAAAATTTGGTATCCGGCCTTATGACCGACTAATCCAAGGGGACCAATCCCATCGCTCACTTGCGGGAGCCCCATTTAAAATCAGAGTTTTTTTTTGTTCTGTATGAACTTAGCCCACCAAAATTGGCACTAGTGAGAATCGAACCTAAGACTTTGAGAGGAACATACTCCAAGGACCCAAACCAACACCACTCGACCAACCCCAAGTGGCCTTATTTATTTTTTAAACATCTTGTCTTCTCTCTCTTGCCCAAATAAATATTCTTTTACTCAATAGCATGTAACTGCAGGGGAATCCAACCTTAGGAAATCCATTTCGAAGTTGAATTCTCTTAAAAAGGGGAGAAAAATGAGGATGTGAGACATCAAGTGATACAATTTAAAGCTTATGACGTCTTATGATTAAAGACACTAGTGCTGTCATTATTAATTGACATTAATGAAATGCTACTATCTCCGGAGTTTGATATATGAAGACAATTACTTTTTAGATTCATCCACTTCAACAAATTTTCGACATACCCACAGACACCGTTAGCGATGGACTAATAAATCTGTGGGTATAGGCAGCATATAGAGAGATGAACCCGCACCATATTTGATAACCTTCGAACTGAAACCCTCGACTAGAGATGAAATTCCAGAACCTAAACAACTCAATGGAGAGCTATGTGATCCCTACTGAAATTTATGACCGTAGGTATAAAGTTTATAATAAAGATCAGATACATCATTTATTCAATGATTCTAAAAAGTATTTTGCTTCTTATAATAAGAATCGGGGGAGTATTATTTTACTTCGTCATTCATTTCTCATTTATTATTGAACATTGCAAGCATAAATTATAAATTCAGCCATGTGCATTAATGTTAGATTAGATGAATTCAAGACTTGGTAGAAGTTTTTAATTTAGATGTGTTGTGAATTCGAACCAAAAACCACACCAATAACCAATAGTTAAAACCAACTATCTATAGTGTGTGGGACAAATGGATTGAAGCAACCAAATCAACAATGGATGAGCAATTAAACACAAAAGCTAAAACTATAAAAGCGATAAAGAACACGATATTTGTTTACCCAGTTCGGTCCAATAATGACCTAGTCTGGGGGAGAGAGAGCTCTCCGTTCCACTATCAATAGAATACTTGATTACACATGAGATTCATAGAGTTACAAGAATTAATCCTAATTCTACCCTTTGCCCGAATCTCTCCCCGTGACCAAGAGATTCTATGAAAAGTGACTACCAAGGTGTTTAGATTGTTATCCCAACCCTAGAGTATACCCAAGAATGTTTTCTTATAACCCTAGACTGTTGTTGGCTGCACAAACCCTAAAAAACCCCCTTCTCACACATCAGAAACGCAAAACAGCATATTTATAATCGAGTTGGCGCCCCGCGCCAGTTGCCCTGCGCCCCGCGCAGACTAACAGAAGCAAACAGGCAATTCCAGACCTCTCCCTGCGCCCCGCGCAGACTAACAGAAGCAAACAGGCAATTCCAGACCTCTCCTGGCGCCTGGGCGCCACTGCACTGCTAGAATTTCCAGTTTCTTCAGCTTCTCCTGTTTCTGAGTTTTCAAGGCAATTTACAACAATCTCCACCTTGCCTTTAAAACGATGGTGATGTCAACTTCCCATCAACCACCGTGCTGCTCCACCTTGAACTACCATCCAAGACACCAGATCAAATCCAAGTCCCACTCGAATCTTGATCTTGACACCAACCTTCACTTGCTTCCAACAACCATTGCTAGACTCACAAGCTTCCCGGTTTGAACCTCCTTCCTTCATCCCTCGGAAGTTCTTGCTTCCCACTACCATAGGATTTTAGGTAGCTTCACAAGTTTACACCATCCCCTCTTCGAACCCCGGAATGTTCCTTTCCGTACTCCCGAAGAAACGCTTGCTTCCGACTATCCATGGAATTTTAGAATAATCCTACAAGCCTCACCACCCTCTTCGAACCCCGGAATGCCTTCCGTCCTCTCGAAGATTTGCTTGCCTCCAACCAACCTTGGAATTTTAGGTGGTTCCACAAGCCGCAACCTCAAACTCTCCTCGTATCCAACTACCTCCAATAGTCCTACAAGTTACCAAGTTTGATCACCATTGCTTCCAATTGCCTCCCCGAAGATATTTCAAGTTTTGCACTTCTTCGGCCACAATCAAAACATAACCCACAAGGTCACCATAGCCATACCACTTTGGTGTACCGCCACCTCAAACCGAGATTCCTCCACCAAATCCTTAAACCGGTATATCCACTATGTCTTCCACCTTGTACAAAAATTCAACTACTCCGAAACACACTTCAAGTAATTGTTAGTCTCCAACACTTCCAATTTAGTTTCAACCACCTAGTAAACTTCATTTTACTAGAATTACTAAATCCATGTCACTGACAAATACTAACCCGAAGTTTCACAACTCAACCATATCATGAGAAACACAACTAGTAACAAATGCATATCCAATAGTAGAACCAACTATCTTTGCATCAAAAGTTCAAGAATATACCTCACATCATGTAATAAAGAAACAACCATACCTTGAACCTCACAAGCTTTCCCGTCTCCATGATGAACTACTCCACCTTCAACTAGCTCTAGGATTCAAAATACTCCTTCTTCAAACACATGTGATCAGAGCATCCAAAGTCCACGACTTAAGCTCCACCAATTCCCAACTTCACCACACTAGCATCTCCGCATTCTCACAATAGTAATGTTGTTGTTTCAAAACGTAGCCCCGAGTATTATTCCACCGCCTCTCCAGGCTGAGCCTGAGTATTCTTATCACCGCCTCTCCAGGCTGATGTTGAGTATTATTCCACCGCCTCTCCAGGCCGATGCCGAGTATTGTTCCACCGCCTCTCCAGGCCGGAGTCGAGTATTATTACCACCGCCTCTCCAGGCTGATACTGAGTATTGTTACCACCGCCTCTCCAGGCTGATGCCGAGTATTGTTCCACCGCCTCTCCAGGCCGGAGTCGAGTATTATTACCACCGCCTCTCCAGGCTGACCCTGTTCTTCACCATCGCGATCTCCATTAGCTTTTTACCTCCGAGGCACCGGATAACAACACACCATGTTTTATCCATCATCCCAGACATTGAAATTGCTCTTGCTCTTATCTTCACTTTCCACAATTCCCAATTGTTTCCGGAAAGTCCCTCGATAACCCATCTTGAATCCATGGTACTTAATCCGTTTAACCCTTTGCCCCACGGTGGGCGCCAATTGTTGTGAATTCGAACCAAAAACCACACCAATAACCAATAGTTAAAACCAACTATCTATAGTGTGTGGGACAAATGGATTGAAGCAACCAAATCAACAATGGATGAGCAATTAAACACAAAAGCTAAAACTATAAAAGCGATAAAGAACACGATATTTGTTTACCCAGTTCGGTCCAATAATGACCTAGTCTGGGGGAGAGAGAGCTCTCCGTTCCACTATCAATAGAATACTTGATTACACATGAGATTCATAGAGTTACAAGAATTAATCCTAATTCTACCCTTTGTCCGAATCTCTCCCCGTGACCAAGATATTCTATGAAAAGTGACTACCAAGGTGTTTAGATTGTTATCCCAACCCTAGAGTATACCCAAGAATGTTTTCTTATAACCCTAGACTGTTGTTGGCTGCACAAACCCTAAAAAACCCCCTTCTCACACATCAGAAACGCAAAACAACATATTTATAATCGAGCTGGCGCCCCGCGCCAGTTGCCCTGCGCCCCGCGCAGACTAACAGAAGCAAACAGGCAATTCCAGACCTCTCCCTGCGCCCCGCGCAGACTAACAGAAGCAAACAGGCAATTCCAGACCTCTCCTGGCGCCTGGGCGCCACTGCACTGCTAGAATTTCCAGTTTCTTCAGCTTCTCCTGTTTCTGAGTTTTCAAGGCAATTTACAACAAGATGAATTCTGTTTAGAAAAACTAATTGCATGTGTGTATTTGAGAGCATGCCTCCTTTGCTTCTGGATTGGACCTAATATTGATCTTATAAAAAAAAAATTATGCCTCTTAGGTTTATCAATTGTGCCTCTTCCATGAAAATTCTTCCTTTTAATGTTTAGTTTTAATTCTAGTCCAACGTGCTAAATCACAAGCAATCAAAAACCTAAGTTTCTATGTTACGCAACTCCTATAACCTTAAGTAAAGGAAATTCAACTCCACCGAGGCAAATTGAAAAAGTTGGTAGAGTTGGAAGACTCTGTATATAATCCAAACGTGGATTTTTGCTCATTAGCGCCTCTTAACGAACTAAAACTACCCGTGAATTATAAGGAGAAGCGAGATTTTGCCCACCATTTCCTTGCAAATATAGGAATGAAGATATGAAACAGTGATCCATGTTTTGAGATGGGATTACGTGTGCAACCCAAATTGGGATTAGACTAGTGGCTTATAATTATATTACTAATTTTTTATATTTAAATCGCAGGACCAAATATTCGATAATATGGAAGGAATGAATAATAAGGATTGACAAACTATATTTCCTTGGATGTGTTTCGGAACTTGTGGATCTGGTGAAACAAGAGTATCTATGAAAATGGCAATCTTTTCGACCAAAAAGAATCATCAAATTCACTCGTGGATAAATGGAAATAGATTAATTTCTACGCATTAATAGTTTGTAATAAAAGAAATAATTTAAATTTGTTTTCATACATATATAAAATCAAATTATATTACCAATAATTAAACATATATATCTTAATTTCTAGATCTATAGGAACATCAAAATAGTCTTCTATTTAAGACTTCGTCATTTTACTGAGGTGCATGCATTTGCATGTCCTCAAGAATTACAACAACATACTCCTTTTTTCCTTCCTCTCTACAGTTGAACTGCCCTCAGTCTCATTCTTCTCAATTTGTTTTGGAAACCACTCTTTCATTTTGAACTGCCCTCTACGGTTGAACTTCTTCTCTTCTTGTTAGGTTTTGGTAGAGCTTCATAGAGAATGAAGTTTACCACTTCAGGCTTTGAGCGGAACTTTTTGTTTGAGGTTAAGTGTGTAAAATGCTGCATAAAAACCATTATACAAAATGTTATTTGCATGAAATACCAATTTATTGAAGATTTATGAAAAATGTTAATTTGTTGCAATTCATAGTAAAAATTAAATAAACAAATATTCATATTCTTACAAATTCCCGTGTTCGATTGTCAACCCGCAGACTCCATTTAATTTTCCAGTTCTTAGTTCTTTCTCTCACTGAAAACCTTCGAGCTTTGAGTGGAGTAACAAGCACATCTTTCTTATGAGGACGGGTTGCAAGTATCTGTTTCAAAAATATAAATATTATTTAGAAATTTTTTATATATATAATCACGAATCACAAAAGCAAGAATGTAGATAAAAAGAAAATTGATTTTTTTATTAAATAATTTAGAGAATTTTAAAAGTAACATAATTTCCTTGTAAAAAAAATAAATAAAAGAATAACATTAAGTATTTTGTGTTTGCTTAAAAATTATAAAAGAGATTTTGTTTTTTTTTTTGATAAGCTATAAAAGAGATTTAAAAATGATTTTCTTCACAAGCTAATCATAATTGCTTTTTATTTTCAATATAAAAATAAATTACGCAAGTAGACAGTGAGATTGGTCCTCTCGAATTAGTCGGTCCTAGAGCTGGATACCGTGTTTTCAAAAAAAAAGAAAGTATAATACAAAAACAAGATGACTCCAGAAAGCTATGCTTACCCTTTCAATATCAATAGCACTATTATAGCAAAATTGTGGAAGCTCGAATGAAACCGAGATTGATCCAATCGTCGTGTTTTTAATTTGTCTTCCTCTATTCGTTCCCACCACCTACAGAAGCAACACCATAGTATACGTCACATTAATTTACTAGTAACATTTTATGGAATAATGAAGAAAAATATTTACTAAAAATTTACCCATAGTAGGTTGGTAGATCTAGTTAATTTGGTTAAACATAACAATATATTAAAATCAACACACCAAAGAATTAAAATCTATGAGAGAAATTATAGAATTTTGATGAGTTTGTATTTACTTTGTTTGCGCCTTCCTCCTCGAATACAACAATTGCCATGGCATGTTTCGGATCTTCACCCGATTTTAGTGCATTAAGTTCATCGACATATATCTAGTAACAAGAGAAATAAAATGTTAACCGGTTGATTCGTTATCCAAAATAAAATACAAAAAAAAAAAAAAAAAATTATATGATGAAGTGTATTTAATTGGTCCAAATTTATGACCAAATACATTATACGTTTTCGGTTTTTTTAATTTGTTTATAATTCATTTCACATGGAGCAAAAATGTAAAATCTGATCTGTGACATACGAACCCTAAGATAATTACTTACGTTAATCTGATCTGTGACTGAAGCATCAATTTGTTCAGCCAAAGTCTTATATTTGTTCAATGGTTGAACCACCATTGCTTGTTTCTCCACATTGAAATACACTTGTGGATCTTGTCCTTCCATTGAAGAATAGAGAATGGGAATTAGACAGAGTGAGTAAGAGAGGAAAAGAGATAGACAAAGAGAGATTATAGTTGTATGTAAGCCTCATAAACATGTTGTATATATAGGCAAAGTTACGTTGAAAATTGCAATGCAGTAATGTTTTTTCCTAAATAATAAATTATTTTATTAAGAAAAAAACAATAATTAATAAATTATTTATGTATTTTATTTTTTATTTAGGGTCTTGCTAACGAGTATTTCTGTAACACTTTCTACTTTCTGTAACGAGTATTCTTTAAAAAGTCAAAATTTTCAATTTCCAATCTATATAAAGCACAAACTTTTATAAAAACTTACCATTTAAGGTTCTTAATATTAATTTTTTTTTGACTAAATGTTCTTTATACTACATCCGCTTCCCCTTATGTATTTGGTCTATATTATAGACTAGATACATTAGAAACTCTACCGCGTCCTTGTTGATAGTTTGAAGACAGTTTGTGAGCTGAGACTTATCTGCCTAGGTTCTCTTTCTACCGGTGCACCACCAACTTTTGACTCAGGGAGTTGTTTTTTGGATTCTGATAGACCAATCACTTTTGATTCGAGATTGGGAGTTAGTGTCTAGTGGCATCTCTATGGGCCAGGTTGATGTTTTATCTGGTAGTCTGGAAGCTGTCGAATGTCCTCCTAAGAATGGTATTAATTAGAAGTTGACCTCTATTTAGTGGTGTCTGTTTTGGTATTTTCATTGGTATTCGGCATATATATGGCGCCTTTGTTTTGAAGCTCATCTTTTATGGGTCTCGTTCGTATTGTAAAGAGACCTAGTTATTATTAATAATAAATTTGCTATAAAAAAAAAATTAGAAACTCAATGAATATGAAAAAACGAATCTTCTTTTATATTAAGGATCAATTGGGGTATTAATGTTTAACGGTTTAATCTTATAAATTAAAGGTACAAAGTTTAAATTCTAATACATTAGCGTTATTTTTTTCACCACCAGTATTCGGTTCACTGGACCGCCTAACCTGTTTTGAAGGATAGTTCTGACATTTCCAACCCCCTCCTGATCTCAATTGCGGGGATCGAACTGTAGTCCTCTCTAGTAAATTAGCGTCAATCACCATTATGGGCGAATTTTTAAAAAATGTTATATTTTTTTGTTACCTATTTTAAAAAATTTAATATTTTTTTGTTACCTATTTTTCAATAGAGATTTATGGGCGAATTTCTTTTTTTAGTGCTTTCTCTCGCATCACAGCAGTCCCCTTTTTTCTTCAAACTCTAATTTCTCTTCTTCTTCATCCACGAAAAGAGGGGTGGTTTTATGGTTAATTTTTTTTACCCAAAATTACCCCTCTAAATTGTTTTTTCCTTTCTTTTTATTCAAATAAGTGATTTTCACAACTATTTAATTTTTTTCGTGATTTTATGTTTGTCGTCGTCTTGTGCGGCGTTGTGTTTGTCGTCATCTTGTGCAGTGTTTGTTGACTTTTTATTTTGGTACCGTGTTTCGTTGATTTACATTAACATATCCACCTCAACTCATTACAGATCTGATGAAGACTTGGACATCAACGTTGCAGATTCGAGAGTTTGAATATTCCGGTTACATTTGTTTTGTCATATTTGTAGGCACTTTCATAACGCCCTTGTATGTTATTAACTTAGGTGCTGCAGGATTGTTTGTAGATACATATTTTTTAGTTTTTAGCAATCTTGAATTTGTAATGATCTGTGTATGTTTCAATTTGAATGAATGAATATTTATTTTTAGTAAAAACAAAATGTAATATATTTACTTACTTTTATATTCATGGAAGATGATATTTCAATTCATTTGGAGTGCAGCTTTGCCCCTTTTAATTTTTAATTATTTAATTATAGTCTTTAAATCCTAATCATCAGATCTATCGTTGCAACATGAGTCTTAGAAAAAGGAGCAAAGATGCACTCGTCATTTGAGTCTATCCACTGACCGTTGGCTTAATTTCTGTCACCAGTCAAACAATTTTTTTTCTTTTACTAAAAGTCAAACAATGTTATCTCGTCAAAAATTCAACAATGTTATATTAAATGTTTTTGTCTGTATTTGATTTATATTTCAATTTACAACCGTAGTAAATTCATGAAATTAAAACATCAACGAATAACAACATAGTGTCCAAAAGTGGTGGGTACTTGGGTCTCTTAATCATTTGAGCATAGGTTCAATCCCGGGTGGTGCAAATGGAGAAGCATTTGTTGGAAGAAATTAATCCCTTAAATGGATCTCAGTTACCTCGAGAGGATTAGTCTCTGCAGTTGTGCGCGAAGGATACATTTGGTTTTAAAAAAACATTAACGAATAAGTTTAAATCTTATCAGAGCTAGATAGTGACGGGTGTTAACCATTTTATTTAAATAATAATTTCTTACTTCACATTTTTTTTTTATAAAAAAAATGTATAATATATACCTACAATTGAAAATAATATTTGAGTGAAAAAAAGGATAGTGTTTAGTCAGAAAAATAACTTTATTAAAAAGCTTAATATTTATATATAATAGTGATTATTAATTTTTGACTCATATATATATATATATATATATATATATATATATATATATATATATATATATATATATATATATATATATATATATATATATATATATATATATATATATATATATATCTGGAATGTTTTTTAAAAATTTGGGAAGGAAATATCTTTTTATTAATTCAAGTGGCTCTAAAGGTCAATTTACAACAGTCCCTACTAGCATTCGAAATTGACACCTGATATTACCTCGATCAGGGTTAACATTTGTCCAATGGTGCTCCTATTCAGCTTCAATGAATGAGAGGGGATTTTGTACCTACACTGCATGAGTGGAGTATATATAACCCCTAACGTTGGACCAAATGATGACTGTATTTCAATGTCAGGCGTCACAATACGGTTGAACGTTGAGCAGAGGCGCGCGATATAACCCCAAGTCGTCATGCTTGAGCCTGAACATGATGACTTAAAGTCTGTCACTGCTGGAATCATGGAAATTATCCTCGAATACACATTATGTCGAACTTATGAATCCTCATGTTTGAAGGTTACATCGAAATCACCTTTGTCGAACTAATCTACACTACTTTGGGTTCATAGAGGTCTTTTCGAGCAACAATCTTGAATGCGTTTATGTCGTGCATATATATATAGTCCAACTTCTAGGACTTGGAACAAGGCATCATATGTCGAGCTAACTCTCATTGAACTGAGTTGTAATGATTATGTTCGCGGGGGGTATGTTCGAAGACATAACTTATTTTGCAATTACGGTGAGTATAAATTAGCGCTTGAAAGCGCTGAATCTTTCAAGGGTGTCGACGCGAGGATCACAATTTACTCCTTTCGGTTGTGGGCGTTCCGAAATTACTGTCCTTGGATTTGGTGAGATTCACGCGATCAGAAGGACGTTACATGACGGGACAAGTCTTTAGTTGCCACGTGTAAAGGATATATGTGGAGCGTTGGATGCTTTTGATATTGGCCTTTGGATTGAAACTACGGTTCATATGGGAGAGGCGTTGTTTTCTATTATGCGGATGCGTCTATTGAGGATACCCTTATAAATAGGGAAGTAGAGGGATCTTTCAAATACTTTGTCTCTTTCTCTTCAACTTCTCAACTTTACAATTCTCAAGCTCTCTGAGTTTTTAAGGTTTTTCCATCTTCTGCAAAGGCTTCTTGTTGCGGTTGTCTTCAACTTTATCTTCATACTGTCCGGTGTGTTCCTTTCTAGTTTTTCCATTTCGTTTCACATTCCCGTTATTGGGTGTTTCTGTGCTTTGATTAGAATGTTGATATATTGTTCTTCTATTGAATAGTTTTGATTTTTAACCAATAGTTTGATACAGTGGTTGAGGGGTTTGAGTGGTGGTTAACACCTCCCTCCCTCCCAAAATGGTGGTTTTTCACTTGCTTTATTGGGAAAATAGATTTTTTTTTGTATTTTGTAATGATTCTCGAGGAGGCTCAAACATTTTCACCATCGGGAGAAGGGGAAGCAAGCACATCATCATTGACCTCCTTCATTTTGTTCATATTCAGTGACGAGCTCCACATCTTGGTTCTGGCATTTGATTTGATCCATTGTATTATCAAAGTTCGGCTTGGCTACGTCGAGCATCGAAGAATCAACTTCAAAGATCCTTGCAATCAAAGCTTCTCGACTCATACCTACAAACTCTATAGTAGGGTCTATGTATAGACGACTCCTCCTCCTCTAGGTTGGACGTCTTCTCGAAAGCTGCCTTCAACTCACCCTTGAGCTCAGTTAACTTTTCCTTCAAAGCCTTTACCTCGGCAAGCAAGTCATCCTTCCCCACAGTCGGCGCCACTGATCTTATTACCTCGATTAGAGTAGACCTTCGTCTGGTGGTGCTCCTCTTCAGTTGTGATGAATGGGATGAGGATTTTGCACCTGCAGACACTTCGACAATCAAGTTAGTAAGAGGTGAAGCTAAGATTTTAAGAATGAGATTGAATGTACTTCTGGATATTCGTCCCTGAATGTACCTGACTCCTCTGAATGAGAGAAGTATATAGCCCCGACGTTGGGACAAGACCATCGATGAGTGTATCGACGCCATCAATGGCTGTCAGAAAATGGTTGAGGAGACTTGATGGGCACTAAATGCCTACCATTGCAATGTCGGACTTTTGGATATGGTTCAACGTTGAGCATGGGTGCGTGATCTTGAGCCTACCTTGCTTGGGACGTGTTCGACGGTCAGCTAAGGGAATTCCTTTGGTTGTTGGGTTGAAGGCCTAGTCCAAAACAACACCTTCAATTTGAATCATAATTGTGGAATAATTAGGGTTTAACATATATGGCCAATATATACACAAGAATCAATGATAGAAATTATAACCATACTAGCGGCCAGACAGGCACGTTGTTGTGTGATACATATTTTCTATTATGCAAACTTATGTCAATAAAGAAAAAACATGTCTTATGTTACGGCGAGTTTGTTAATAAAATATTTTTGCTGCTAAAAAAAACGACATACCTTATGTTATGGTGAGTTTTTTAATAAAAGATTTTTGCTGCTAAAAAAAAAAAATCAATGGTATTGTTGGTATTTACAAAAGTCCACACCAAATTTTTTTTGTATCCTCTTTATATATAGGTATAAATATTTAAGGGGTTTCTTACCTCACTTGAATCAATTCATAACTGACTGCTAAAATCATATTTATATAATAAAATAGATTATCTTTGATCAAAGATATATTCTGTTTACAAAATATATATATATATATTCTTTAAAAATTAAATAAATTATTGATTCAAAAAAAAATTAAATAAATTATGTTCATGAAAACAATTAATTAAAAAAATAGGAAGAGAAAATTATATCATTAATTAAACTGGAATAATTTTACAACCTTCTCATAGGATATTTAAATTTCGCCTCAACCAAACTCAATTTCAAAACTAATTATATTAAAGATAAATTAAATATGTATATTTTTTTTGGATTACCATGATATTGGTACGAAGTTTCCACCGCCGTAAGCGATGACTAATCTTCGTCGGGGAACATGTGAGGCACACAAGGTGGGTTCTCCCCTCCCAACCGAATTTTCTCCATACACATGAGTCAGGAATCGAACCCCTGACCACATGCTTAAGGGGACCAAGATCCTTACCACTTGAACCAATTCATTGTTGGTTTAAATATGTATATTTATCATCAAAAAAATCAAACTAATGTTAAATAATTTAAATAAATTAAGCTAATAAAAAAATTCAAAACACGAGATTATATTATAATGTTGAAGAAATATCCCAAAATACCTTATGATGTTTAATAATAAAAACCTCCATGACTTAAGAATCATTTATTATTATGATGTGTTTTGTTATATATCTAAATGTTTCTTTATGTATGATTTAGCGCATAGATGATTATCTCAAAGAAACTTAAATTCCATGATCATAAGAGATCAAAAAGCAAAGATAAGAAGCATATAATTTCAAATGGAGGATGTATTGTGATTATTAAAACAACAAATGATGAAAAACCAACTTGCATTGTTGTGCACAAACTAATAACAAAAATTAACTTGAAAACCAAAACATTTTCTCAAGCCACTAAACCAAAAACACTATTTCATAAAATGTTAATTTTTATAGACATATATCAATACAAACAATGTATAATTCCTATTTTTCTTTTTCTTTTTTTTTTTAAAAAAATAACACAACTATTTTCAAATAAAAACAATCATTCTCTTTTAAATATAGATGTAATTTGATAAAACATATCATTTATGTATCATACATATAAGTCGTACTCAACAAACACACAAGGTTGACCCATTAAATGAATATACAAGAACGACACATGAACATACAAGAAAGAAGAAAACCATAAAATTAGGGATGGCAACGAGCGCCCATGGGTGCGGGTTTGACACTTATCAAACCCACACTCGAAATCATCACCCAAACCCAAACCCAAAGACTGTTCAGGTGGCAAAACAACACACACGCCCACACTCATTGGGTTCGGGTTTTTCCCACCCAAACCCAAACTCGCAACACATTTGAAAATAATTTGTAAATTTAAGAAATTAAATTCCAACATAGACTTTGAATTAAATTACAACTAAAATTAAGGTCATCCAAGGAAATTCAAACATAGACTTTCAAGAAATTATAACATAGACTTTCAAGAAATTAAATTACAACTAAAATTTAAGGTCTTCCAAGAAAATTGAGGGAGACTATGTGGGTAATTAGGTAATTATAAAATATTTCGGGTGGGCGTATGGGTTTCGGGTGTGAGTTTGACTGATACCAAACCCACACCCATATTATCGGGTGTCACCCGAACCCAAACCCAAACCCAAACCCAGTCAAATCGGGTTTCGCCCGTTGACTTGGGTTTGAGTTCGGGTGGGTCTCTCGGGTTTGGGTTTTTTTGACATCCCTACATAAAATGGTCGGGACTTATTTTAATGGGTCATGCTAAACAGTGTCTCGGGACATTAGTTAAGCATACTAAAAAAGGAAACAAATGATAAAGTTAATGATGAGAAATAATAACTTTTTACATCAAGAAATCTTTGAATACAAAATTTACGAAATAAATTTTTTATATTTATATCGTTAACCGGTATCCGGCACTGTGTACCATTTTCCTATTTTAATAATAGGAACGGGTGAACAAAAATTGATATAACTTCTGATCTAACTTTCTGAGATTAATACATAAATTTTTATTCATCCAACTTTCTTATATATTGGATTAGAGGTAGTAAATCTGAACGAAAAACTCTCACAAAACCAAATAGTAAAATCAACATAGCAACAAAGTTGTAATTACGTTTCAAAAATTTGACAAACCACTCTAGACGAATTGTTAACAGATGCCATAATAATTTGAAAATTCCCAAGATGAAAAACGACTTAGAGGAGTAATTGTTCAACTCAGCAACCATTGTAACGTAAGTTGAATCAACAACTCCAGGATCAACTCCTAACGACATAGTTCGAAAAAACTCCTTCAACTCCTCATTACTCATATTCGTATGATCCACAATGATTTTCTTCGTCTTAAGAAAATTTAGATCAGCCTCACAACAAATCAACCCATCGAAAATCAAAGCAGACGAAGTAAATTTGCCACGGGGACTAATTGTTTTCTGGTCCTTAGTTTCGGAACTTTTTTCGTTATATTTATGATGCTCCCACTTTTTTCGGAACTAGTTGTTTTTGTGATATTTAACTTTGAAATTTTCAGTTTCCCATTGTTAAACTTAAATTCAAAGTCCAAACCTTTCATTTCTTCTGCTTCCACAATATCTTCAATAACTTGGATACTTACCCCTGCAGCTCCAAGCCTCAAAGCACAACTCTTAACTTTTAGTTTCTCGTGGTTAATATCTGGCATGCGAATTTTAAGATTATCACCACTCTCCACTCTTCTCTCAAATGTTTTGTTTACGAAGAAGTGGACAAGATCGAGAAAGTGAGGGGATTTGAAACTCGGTTCCTCGAGAGAAGAGTATCCTAAGACAGACAGGGCAAGATTGTTAATTTTCTTCGCCCTCTTCTTTCTTTTCCTCTTCGACTCCATCTCTATCTGGTCCTCCGTCTCTACCACCATATCTGGCTCGAACACATTTGGAAAAATTGTTTGAGACAACTTATGAAGGACCAGAATCGGGATCTGGTTCTCGAATAACATTAGATCAGACAGAACATCCTCGTCTTTTAGCACGTCAGCTGTAGGACAAGGTGGATTTAAACGGCTTGGAAATTTAGAATTTAATTTCTTTGAATTTGATATGAGAAGCTCTAAAAGAAAACAACCATCCAATAAAATAATTTTGGCGAGTTCGGGTTGTGTGAGTTCAAATTCTACCACATAGCTTGCACGAACCACTTCATCTAATTCCCAAACGACCGAGCTACATTTATCAAAGCTTATATCTGCTTTCTCTTTTCCTCGATGAAGAACAGACAACATGCACCTTAATTTCACCTCTTCCATAAGCAACAATTCTTCTCTACTTTTCATGAATCGTGGTCCGATGGATACCACCCTTGGCATGTATAAATACTCGTTCGGTATTTTAAGACGTTCTGGAACAACAGAAATGCTACATGATTGAATGTAATCATGGTCGACTGATATGAGCAATGCCTGGATATTTTCTAACCACTTTTCTTTTTCTGATTTTGGTTGGCTAATATCAGCATTTTCTATTATTGGTGGCGTAGCCATGGGATGTGACTCAAATTTTTTTTTTTTTTTTGGGAATATTAAAGAGTTTCTAGCTTGTTAATTTGAGTATACAAAATGATTATGACCACACTTTAAATACACAATAATTTGAGTGGCCAGTGCTACGGTGGACTAGCTTTATAAGTGGTCCACCATGGAAAAGTGATCTACCGAATATGAATTTTACGAAATTCACTGTTGGGTTTAAAGTTTATATCGTATAGATCATGCATAAATTTTTTAAATTTTTTTGAAAATTATTTGATATGTTATTGAGACCCATCAAGATTTATGTTATTTAATAAACCGTTAATCTTGATGTGTCTCAATAACATATCAAATGATTTTCAATTTTTCTAAATTTTTCTATGGATGATCTATATGATATAAACTTTCAATCCAACGGTGAATTTTATAAAATTTATATTCGCTATACTATTATTCATGACTGGTCCACCATGGATCACTTGATGAAGTGATCCATATTAGAATTATTAGAATTTACCTAATTTGAGTACACAGTTTTTCGAATTCACACACTAGATAGCCCAGGCCTTACTAATATATTGTATGAACACGGGTGGCAAATTTAATAGAAAAACTAATTGACTTCACTTTTTTATTCATATCAACCAAGCTGACTTAGTTTTAAGTCTCGATGAAATTATAATTAACTTAAATTATTACAAGAAAACAAAATCATATAATTCAATGGTTAATATTTTGTCACATGGTGGGTATATAGTTTTCTTAACAAACCTAGTTGACTTGGTTTTTTTTTTTTACACTAGTTGACTTGGTTTTAAGTGAAGGTGTGAAAACACAAGAAGGGGGGGGTTGAATTGTGTTTTAGCTAAGTTAAAACTTTTTCAAGTTCTTAACTCAACTACGTTAGCAGCGGAAAAATAACACAATAAATAACAAGATAGAGAGAGAGAGAGATCACACAAGCAATTTATACTGGTTCCTCTCACAAAACGAGAGTAGTCCAGTCCCCTTGCACTTCCAAGGGATTTCACTATAATCACACAAGATTACACCTGCTCAAGCACACAAGCAAGAGACTTCACAACAATGCTCAAGCACACAAGCAAGAGACTTCACACTTAAGCACACAAGCTTAAGTCTTACACTTAAGCACACAAGCTTAAGTTACACACGTAACAACAAAGTATATAAAAATATACAAGTGCTCTTAGATGAACCTAAAAGAGAGCAAATACAAATAGTACAGAGTATTTGGATGAAGTGCAAAAACACTTAACAGAGGTTCAGAGCTTGTATATCACAGAGTTCAGAGTTTGTTCAGCGCACGTTCAATTCTTGATAATAGTTTTATTTGTTGTAGCTGAATCTTCTAGTATATATACTACTAGAAAAGAGTCGTTGCAAAAAGAACCGTTGGAGTTGATAATCTTTTGTCCTCAAGCAGTCTGTCTTGATGCAGTTTGGTTGTATCCAAAACTAAGAAAGAGTTTCAGGTACTTTGACTACTGCAGAGTGGACTTTCCTTATTCAGCTAACAAAACTGAAAACCCACGTTCTCAAGTTAGGACAGACAGAACAGAGGTAGCTGAACTGATCAGACTTGAAAGGTCCTTTTCTTCATTGGTAGAAGAGTTGACTAGCAAAGGGAATCTTCACAGCTTTCAAAGAGATCTTCAGAGTTTGATGAAGCTTGTAGACAGACAAGAAGTTCTGAAGTCTTCATCCTCTGAACGTTGTAACCTCTGAAGTCCAACATCTTCTGAGCGCTTGTGAACTTCTGAGTTCACATCCTCTGAACTTCACTCAGGACTTATATGATGCTTATATCTGCGCACTTAAAATAAATTTTTAGTCCTTCCAATTGTTTATTAATACTTTGTTATCATCAAAACCTTTATAGATTTAGGGGCAAACATTTTTAAATCAATTTTGTTCCAACAATCTCCCCCTTTTTGATGATGACAAACATAAGTATTAATTGACAATTGTTGTTAAATTAACTTATCATGTTTCTCTTAGGTTTATGAGGTTTGCAAGCTCCCCCTAAGATTGATATTCCTTAAAGTCAAGACTTTAGGTTATATCCATGATATTTTAATTTAGTATAAGATTAAGATGGTTTGAAATAAAATAAGTTTCATATCTTTCTTCAGAGTGAGAGGTTTGCAAGCTCTCCCCCTAAGTCTCATAAGGCTAAGTTAAAATTGCACTCTTAACTTATCCTTACTTATGAAATTTATTTCAGTTTCAACTAACTTAGTCTCCACCTTGAAATACGTAAAACAACTTAAAAGTAACAACTTTTAACTTAACAGATAAAAGCGAGATAAAAGGCGTGGTTTCAGTTTTGGAGCATATCAATTAATGCGTAACTACTCCCCCTTTTGTCATTATCAAAAAGTAAAACAAGTTATATAACCAAGACAGTCAAAGAAAGAAGAGTGGTTGTTACAAAGGTGAATTAATATCAAAAACAAAAACCAACGCGCTCAAGGGTTTATAAAAGGTGAACGAATAACATGCCTTCTTCACGTAAAAACAAGAATAAACAAGTGAAGCAAGAGAAAGTTGGAATAATGAAAAGATTTAGTTTACGCATCGCAGAGTTTAAGAGAAAGAAGAACGAGGAGAAACGCGAAGACGAAGAGAAGGATAAAAAAGACAACAAGAAACCACAAGATGCTGAGATAATAATCATCTCATCAGACTCTGAAGCTGAAGAGAATGAAGATGATGCTGACTATGTTGAGTTCTTGGCTAGCTATGTTCCAGAAGAGGAACAAGAAGAAGAAGAACAAGAGCAAAACCCAGATCCCATTGAAATTTCATCAGAGGATGCTGAGGAGAAATCAGAGATTTCTTCTGAGTTTTATCCATCTGATTAGGATTAGGTTGTCTTTTTCTTTTTCTTTTTACCAATGTACTCAACATTATCAGATCATTAATAAAAAAAATTTTCGTTTTAAAAGCATTGTGTGTTCTTGTGTTCTTATGATCCTATTTAAAAAAAATAACAAGTGAACATGAAAAAATAAGCAAGCAAAACATAAACAAAACAACTTGAAATAGATAAACCCAAAAAAATTGTTCAGAAGGTAAACAAGGAAATAAAGAAAATTTAGAAACAAGTGCATAGAATCCTAGGGTTTCTTAAGATAGGCTAAGAGTTGGTCGAATTTGTCATTCAGAGATCCCACATTGGAAACTAAACCATCCACCTTGGTTTCCAATGTCTCTTGAGCAACTCTTTGACGTTCTAGACCTTCTTGCTGTTCCCTCAGGGCTTCTTGAAAAATCTGCAACTGATCCGCCATAGCAGGAGCTTGATCTTCAATCACAGGTTCTGGTTCTTCAATCATAGGTGCCTTGCCTTTATCAGAGGGTTCTCCTTCCTCTGGATAATCTATCATCAGCACATCCTCTTGATTCTGAGAAGCAAGCACAACCAGTACATCCTCTTCTGTGGCATCTTCATTCTGTAGCTCATTAGCCAACTCAGCAACTCTAGCAGCAGCTTCTTCCAGACGTTCATTCTCAATCCGTTGATCCTCAAGACGTTGCAGAAGTGTAGAATCAACCCAGCAATCTTTGAATTCAGACATACGCCTTACAGCAGCAGCTATAGCAACAAGCTTAGCACGCTCATGCTCTTCATGATTGAATGGCGTTAACCTTTTCAACTCAGCCCTAGCCAGACTGTCCCTCATGAAGCTTATACCTTCCAGATCCCTCTTACCAATGACAGCCTTAACCTCTGCAGCAGCAACATCCAAAGCATTGCAAATCCTTGTCTTAATGCTGGAAACTTCTTGGTCCACATCAGAAGGACAAACTAAGAACCTGTCCTTTATTGTAGATAATCTAAGCAAATCTTCATGAAATTGAGTGGATAGATTACTAAAAGGGTTGGATGATGAGGGTGAAGGATTGGGAATGGTAGAGAGAGTAGATGTTTCAGTAGCAGGCTTGGTAGCACAAGTGTGAATACGCTCAGGAGAAGCATGTTCAGCACTTGGGTTAGGATGGGGTTCAGGGGTTGGTTCAGGTGATGAGATGTCAGAAGTTGATTCAGGGTAAATATGGTCAGGAGATGGTGCAGGAGATTTATGTTCAGGTGTTGGTTCAGGAGCAATTTGTTCAGGGGTTGTGTTGGGAGATCTAAGTGGAGAAGGTTGTTTGATAGGGGAGGTTGGTTCAGTGACAGGAATATCTGGTTGAGGTTCAGAAGATGGAATGTCAGGTTGAGGTTCAGGTTGAGGTGATGTAGGTTTAGGAGGTGAGCTAGATTTGTGTTGAGTTTCATGGGAAGGAGGGTGATTATTTAGAGGGTCAGGACTTAGATGTTTTTCTAGTTCAGATAGGGGGTTATCAGAGGTTGGAATATCAGAGGTTGGTAAGATGGTTTTGAGAGGTTTGGTGTAACCTATTCCAATCTCATTATCATTGAAGATAAACTTAGTAGATTTACCTTTATCTTTGGAAATAGGAGCAGGTCTTTTCCTCAAACGAGCAGCAAGAGTCTCCTCATCAGATTCAGTCTCATCTTCTGACGTAGATCCTTCAGATGAACTGTCTGAACTGTCTTCCTCAATAACAATAGGCTTTTTGGAAGCTCCTTCAGCAGCCTTGTTTGCAGTTTCTTCATGCTTCCTCTTAGTCCTTTGCTCAGCCATAGATTGTTCAACCTTAACTTTCTTCTGAGCCAAAAGATCTGGTTTTTCTTGTTCAGCTTTCCTCTTTGGCTTCCTCTTAGGATTATACAAATTTGCAGGAGCAGGAGGAACCATACTTCTATCAACAACAAATCCTTCTTGTCTGAGCACTTCTAAATAGTCTTGGATTACATGCTCAGCATCTGCTTCAGAAATAACCGGGTAGCCTTCAACATACAGCCGATCCTCAAGCCTAACAGTGAACTCTTGTGGGGGAGCAACAGGCTTAGATGCAATCAAACGCATCTTGGACAGAAAATTAGCGTTCAGAATTTCTGGATAAAACTTCTTCTCAACCAATTCAGGGTGGAATTTCTTCAAGTTCTGAACAACATGACCTTGATGCAGAAGGTCTGACAACAACCTAGGATAAACTATAGTAGTTTTCCTCTGAGATTTACTTGCAAAAATGGCTTCACAAATCCGTTCAAAGAAGTAATCTCCAAGATTAACCTTCTTTTCTGTCAGAAGGAAATACAGCAGATGACGATGCGTCCAGGAGATTGTATCAGTCCCACCAACCCTTGGACTGATAGCTGCTATAATGATCTTGAAAAGAACTCGACATTCATCAGTCAAACCCTTTACTTTCCCTTTTAAGGAGAAGTCTGTGCATATGAGATGCAGAAGATCATCTCTGTATCTTGTATCCTTTTCAAACACATCTAATGTTGGAACAAAATTGATTTAAAAATGTTTGCCCCTAAACCTATAAAGGTTTTGATGATAACAAAGTATTAATTAACAATTGGAAGGACTAAAAATTTATTTTGAGTGCGCAGATATAAGCATCATTTAAGTCCTGAGTGGAGTTCAGAGGATGTGAACTCAGAAGTTCACAAGCGCTCAGAAGATGTTGGACTTCAGAGGTTACAACGTTCAGAGGATGAAGACTTCAGAACTTCATGTCTGTCCACAAGCTTCATCAAACTCTGAAGATCTCTTTGAAAGCTGTGAAGATTCTCTTTGCTAGTCAACTCTTCTACCAATGGAGAAAAGGACCTTTCAAGCCTGATCAGTTCAGCTATCTCTGTTTTGTCTGTCCTATCTTGAGAACGTGGGTCTTCAGTTTTGTTAGCTGAATAAGGAAAGTCCACTCTGCAGTAGTCAAAGTAACTGAAACTCTTTCTTAGTTTTGGATACAACCAAACTGCATCAAGACAGACTGCTTGAAGACAAAAGGTTATCAACTCCAACGGCTCCTTTTGCAACGACTCTTTTCTAGTGGTATATATACTAGAAGGATAAGCTGCAACATATATACAATTATCAAGATTTGAACGTGCGCTGAAAAAAACTCTGAACTCTGTGATATACAAGCTCTGAACCTTTCTCAAGTGTTTTTGCACTTTAGCCAAATACTCTGTAATACTTGTATTTGCTCTCTTTAGGTTCATCTAAGAGCACTTGTATATTTTTATATACTTTATTGTTACGTGTGTAACTTAAGCTTGTGTGCTTAAGTGTGAGACTTAAACTTGTGTGTTTAAGTGTGAAGTCTCTTGCTTGTGTGCTTGAGCATTGTTGAGAAGTCTCTTGCTTGTGTGCTTGAGCAGGTGTAATCTTGTGTGATTATAGTGAACTCCCTTGGAAGTGCAAGGGGACTGGACTACTCTCGTTTTGTGAGAGGAACCAGTATAAACTGCTTGTGTGCTTTTCTCTCTCTCTCTTATTATTATTTGTGTTATTTATCCGCTGCGAATATAGTTGAGTTAAGAACTTGAAAAAGTTTTAACTTAGCTAAAACACAATTCAACCCCCCCCCCTTCTTGTGTTTTCACACCTTCAATTGGCATCAGAGCGCCTGGTCTGTTACTTTCACTTAACAGTGAGACAGTAAAGATCTTGTGAGAACACTATGTCTGGAGGAGATGATAGTAGTACTAGAACTACTGGTGAACGTGAGGCCAGTGGTGCTGGTGGTGGTCCTAGAAATGCTTTTGGTTATGACTACTTAAGTAATGAATCACTTGAACATAGTGGCAACAGAAAAGCCCCTATATTCAATGGTGATGCTTCATTATTTGAGTGGTGGAAAGAGAGACTGTATAGCAATATTACTGCTATTGATCATGAGTTGTGGGATTTGGTTGAGTTGGGAGTAACTTTTGAAAACTTGAATGAACATGGTAGGTTGTCCATGGAGAATAGAAAGTTACTCACACCAGCTAACCTAAAAATCTACACAAAACATCATAGAGTAAAGGACATTGTTGTTGGTGCTATTAGACATGAGGATTATGTCAGAATAGAGAACAAGTCTACTGCTAAATCTATCTTTGATTCTATGTGTGCTACCTATGATGGTAATGAAAAGGTTCAAGAGGCTAAAGCTAGTCTTTTGATAAGGCAATATGAACTTTTCACTATGCAACAAGATGAAAACATTGAGACTATGTTTACAAGGTTTCAAATCCTTGTATCTGGGCTTAAAGCTCTTAAGAGAAGTTATTCAACCTATGACCATGTTCAGAAGATTCTGAGAAGTCTTCCTATTGCTTGGAGACCTAAGGTCACTGCAATAGAGGAAGCTCAAAATCTCAAGACTCTGAGTCTTGAAGCTCTGATAAGCAATCTCAGAAGCCATGAGATGGTTCTGGATGCTGACTCAGAAACTAAGAAGAAGTCTAAGTCAGTGGCTTTACAGTCAACTAAGACTACTTCTAAGGCTCTTAAGACTCAGCTTCTTGATATTGAAGAAGAATCTTCTGCTGATGGTCAAGAGGATGAGATGAATGAGGATGAGTTTGCTTTATTCACCAAGTTTCAGCAATGGAACAGATTTAACAAAAGAAATTTCAGAGGAGGTAACAGCTCCAGAAATTTTGTCAGCAAAAAGGATGATCAGAAGAATTGCTTCAACTGTAAGAAGCCTGGACACTTTATTGCTGATTGTCCAGAAATGTCTGCTAAAGACAAAAGCAAAAGATACAGCTCCAAGAAGCAACAATTCAAGAGCAAATTGAAAAAGAGTCTGATGGCTACTTTTGAAGAGCTATCATCTGAGGAAGAAGTTGAGGAAGAAGAAGAGGCAAATCTAGCCCTGATGGCTTCAGCTGACTCAGATGTAGACTCAGACGATGAATCAGAATCAGATTCAGAAGTAACTGATGAGGTATTTTCTGACTGCTCTAAATCTCAACTTATAACTGCACTTAACAAGGTCATTGAGAAACATCTCAGAGTGTTAAGTAAACAAAAAGTTTTACAAGAAAAGCTTAACACTCTGACTGAGCAAGCAGAACATTTTCAAGGTCTATATCAAGAAACTCTGAATAGAGTAGATGACTTTGAAAAGGGTTGTGCTGTTTGTCACAAACCTATTGATGAGCAGGAAATAGCTCTTCAACAGTTTGTGCATCTCAACCTTGGGAAGAGCAAAGCTGCTAATAGAATTTATAATGTCTTGAGACATAGAGGAGAAGGACTTGGCTATGAATATGGTAGAACATATTCAAAGCTGAAGACCTTTGCCAAAAAGGTTGGAAAATCTTGGGTTTATTATGTTGTTCCACCAAGTGAAGAGGGAAAGAATCCTGGCATTTGTGAAAATGACAATGATGATCTGAGTGATTTAGAAGCTGACAGCTCAGAGGAACCTAGTCCCTCAGGATCTGGAAAGAAAAGTTCAGAAGATAGAAGTTGTTCAGAACCTGAGAACATTAGTTCAGAAGTTCTGAAAGCTTCAACATCTGAGACTTCAAATTCTGGATTCAAAGGAACTTCAGTACCTGAAGTTAGTCAACCTAAAACATCAGAAGTTTTTAAAAAGAAAAATTCTAAATCTCAGATGAAGTACAAGACTCAGATTATTTATGATTCTAGAGTCAGTAGATATAATCAATCAGAAAATAGGATTGATAATAGATACAAACCCTGGAATCATAAACAATCCAAATCTTGGAACAATAACAGATTTCAAACAAAGAAAAGATTTCAAAAAGGTTATTATTCCAAACCAAGGTCTTTCTCTAACACTAGACAACATAATAAGCATGTTTGGACTAACAAGCGTGGACCCAGAAGATGGGTACCAAAAGCTGAAATTATGTATCATTCAGATTTACCAACTAGGAAAGGATATGTCCTACCTAGAGTTTGGAAACAAGTTCTATGCAAAGGAAGAAGGGCTTATGTCCTTGACCAATGGCTGACAAGTTCTCAAGATAACAATCAGAACTTGATAAATGAAGAGGAAGAATACTGGGATGACCTTATCATTAACTGTGATAAAGAGTTCCACCGTAGTGATTAAAGTTGTTTCTCATACAGCCTGTCACTCAAAGAAGTATCATGAATCATTCATGGTATCTGGATAGTGGGTGTTCAAGGCACATGACTGGTGATAAACAACTATTCTCTAAGCTGACTATGAAAGAAGGAGGTTCTGTTGGTTTTGGAGGAAATCAGAAAGGAAAGATAATAGGTACAGGTACAGTAGGTAATTCCTCCCTATCTATTAATGATGTTTGGTTAGTTGATGGACTTAAGCATAATTTATTGAGCATAAGTCAATTTTGCGACAATGGTTATGTAGTTGTCTTTAATAAGGAATCATGTACTGTGTCTAAACAATCTGATAACACCATGATTTTCAAAGGTCTGAGAAAGAACAATGTTTATAAAATTAATCTTTCTGATTTGAATGAACAAAAAGTGATGTGTCTTTTGACCTTGAGTGAAGAAAAATGGATCTGGCATAAGAGGTTAGGCCATGCTAACTGGAGGTTAATCTCCAAGCTTAGCAAGCTTGACCTTGTCAGAGGTTTACCTAAAATCAAATATCACTCAAACACACTTTGTGGTTCATGTCAAAAAGGAAAGATTACAAAAACTTCTTTTAAACCTAAGAACATTGTCTCTACCTCAAGACCATTGGAACTTCTTCACATTGATCTTTTTGGGCCAGTTAACACTGCTTCAATCAATGGAAAGAAGTATGGATTAGTAATTGTTGATGATTACAGTAGATGGACTTGGGTAAAATTCCTAAGAACAAAAGATGAAGCTTATGATGAGTTTAGCATCTTCTGCAAACAAATTCAAAATGAAAAAGGCTACACTATTTTAAAAGTTAGAAGTGATCATGGTGGAGAATTTGAAAATGAACCTTTTGAAAACTTTTGTGAAAAATATGGCATTCTGCATGAATTCTCTTCTCCTAGAACGCCTCAACAAAATGGGGTTGTAGAAAGGAAGAATAGAACTCTGCAAGAAATGGCCAGAACCATGATGCATGAAACAAATGTAGCAAAGTTTTTATGGGCAGAAGCTGTAAACACAGCATGTTATGTTCAAAATAGAATCTATATCAGATCTAAGTTGAACAAAACTGCTTATGAATTGTTCAAAGGAAGGAAGCCTGATATTTCTTATTTTCATCAGTTTGGATGTACATGTTATATCTTGAACAACAAAGTCCATCTAAAGAAATTTGATGCTAGAGGTTATAAGGGTATCTTTATAGGATACTCTGAACGCTCAAAAGCATACAGACTGTATATTTCTGAAACACATACTGTGGAAGAAAGTATGCATGTCAAATTTGATGACAAAGAGCCTGACCAAGTGTCAGAGCTTGTGGAAGGTTTGTCTAGATTTCAGGTATCAGAGGATCAATATTCAGATATTCCAAACTACTCAGAACATCCATTCTCTGAAGTACCTCTGAACACAATAGTTCCTACAGACTCTGAACAACCAAGAACAGAAGCATCTGCTGAACCTGAAGTTGATGAGTCTGAAGATGATGAGCCCCCAAGAAATACTTTCAAATACAAGTCATCACATCCAGAGGAACTGATATTAGGCAACAAGGATAGTCCAAGAAAGACAAGATCTCAACTGAGAAATGAGGAATCATTAGTTGGTCTTATCTCAATGATGGAACCTTCAAAGATTGATGAAGCTCTGAAGGATGATGCTTGGATTGTAGCAATGCAAGAAGAGCTGAATCAATTCCAAAGGAATGATGTATGGACTCTAGTGCCTAAACCTTCACACAAGAACATTATTGGAACAAAATGGGTATTCAGAAACAAGCTGAATGAACAAGGTGAAGTGGTAAGGAACAAGGCTAGATTGGTTGCACAAGGTTATAGTCAACAAGAGGGGATTGACTATACTGAAACCTTTGCACCAGTTGCTAGACTTGAAGCAATCAGGTTACTTCTATCTTATGCTGTTAATCATGGAATAACCTTATATCAGATGGATGTTAAAAGTGCCTTCTTAAATGGTTTTATTTCTGAAGAAGTGTATGTTAAGCAACCTCCTGGTTTTGAAGATATCTCAAACCCTGAACATGTTTTTAAACTGAAGAAATCACTGTATGGTCTGAAACAAGCTCCAAGAGCTTGGTATGATAGACTCAGTAATTTCCTTCTTGAAAAGGGTTTTGAAAAAGGAAAGGTTGACTGCACACTCTTTAGAAAAACAACCAAAGAAGACATTTTAATTATTCAAATTTATGTTGATGATATTATTTTTGGTTCTACTAATGCTGCTTTGTGCAAGAATTTTTCTAAGATAATGCAGGATGAATTTGAAATGAGCATGATGGGAGAGTTGAAGTTCTTTCTTGGAATTCAAATCAATCAGAAGAAGGAAGGAACTTATGTTCATCAATCAAAATACACTAAAGAACTTCTGAAGAAATTCAATCTAGATGACTGCAAGATAATGAACACTCCTATGCATCCAACTACCAACATGGGCAAGTCAGATGATGAAGGAAAGGTAGATCAAAAGGTCTACAGAGGTATGATTGGCTCCTTACTCTATCTGACAGCCTCTAGACCAGATATTTTATTCAGTGTATGCCTAGAGAATCTCATCTTACAGCTGTAAAGAGAATCTTTAGGTATCTGAAAGGAACAACTAATCTTGGACTTCTCTATAAGAAATCCAATGATTATGTGCTAAATGGATTCTGTGATGCTGACTATGCTGGAGATAAAATTGAAAGAAAATCCACAAGTGGCAATTGTCAATTTGTTGGTGAAAACCTTATCTCCTGGGCTAGTAAAAGACAAACTACTATAGCTTTGTCTACAGCAGAAGCAGAATACATTTCAGCAGCTAAGTGTTGCACACAACTACTCTGGCTAAAATATCAGTTAGAAGATTATCAGGTAAGCAGTAACAATATTCCTTTATATTGTGATAATACTGCAGCCATTCATTTATCTAAAAATCCTATCCTACACTCTAGAGCCAAACATATTGAAATTAAACACCATTTTATCAGAGATTATGTTCAGAGAGGCATTATAGATATTAAGTTTGTTGATACTGAAAATCAATGGGCTGACATATTTACTAAAGCCTTATCTGTTGAAAGATTTGATTTTATAAAGAAACATCTGAACATGTTTTCAATCTCTGAATGAAAATTGTTTTTGGCAATTAAAGTGTAAGAGGTTATGTATATCAGAACTTATGATTCAGAACATCTGAAACACAAGTTCTGAAGTACTTGACTCTGATAGAGAATTTTAAATAACTCAGAGGCTCTGAATTATTTTAGTGGGAAACGTTCAGTATTCACTGCTGAACAGTTGTCCATTAAAATAGCAGTTACCGAGTAAATTTTCTGCACGTGGTCTACGTGTGTCAGGTAGTGGGTGGTTAATGATGATTTTTGGTATTCAACTTTCTGTCAATTAGCGTAACTTCCCAAATTTGCTATTTTCGTGTTAACTGTCCTCATTTAAATAAACTTACACAATACACTTGCACACTATTCACTTTCACAACCTACACTTTCATATTCTCTCTAAACCTCCAACACAAACTTTCTTTCTCTCTCGTTAGTATTTCCAAACCTTACCCTAATCTCCAACAATGGCTGGTGCTTCGTCTTCGTCTTCAAAAAGGATTCCTCCGTTCATATTCAAGAACCTTCAGATCGTTGGGAACGAGATGGAGTTTCCAGAATCTGAACTTACTTTTCTCTCAGAGAAGATGGTTGATTTTGATGGTCTACAAGCTAATGGGTTTGATGTTAAAAAGTACTTTATCGCTCAGGGATGGGATAAGTACTTCGACATGCTGAATGGTCCCATTTATCCAGATTTGTTGAAGAAATTTTGGATGAAAGCAAAGGTATTTGATAAGCATGAAGCTAAGAAGGAAGAGCTTGCTGCAATAGAAAGAGATCCTAGTCTGAAAGGTAAAACTAGGAAGGAAATGGGTTTGCTGGATTATACAGGTGTACAGATTAGGTCAAATATCTGTGGGATGAACATGGCAATCTCGCCTATCCATCTCAATGCTCTTCTTGGTCTACCTAACTCTGGGATAGAGTTAGATGTGTTTGAAAAGGATACAAGATACAGGGATGATCTTCTGCATCTCATCTGCACAGATTTCTCTTTGAAAGGGAAGGTCAAGGGTTTGACTGATGAATGTAGAGTTCTCTTCAAGATCATCCTAGCTGCTATCAGTCCAAGGGTTGGTGGGACTGATACAATCTCCTGGACGCATCGTCATCTGCTGTACTTTCTTCTGACTGAAAAGAAGGTTAATCTTGGAGATTACTTTTTTGAACGTATCTGTGAAGCCATCTTTGCAAGTAAATCTCAGAGGAAAACTACTATAGTTTATCCTAGGCTGTTGTCTGACCTTCTGCATCAAGGTCATGTTGTTCAGAACTTGAAGAAATTCCACCCTGAATTGGTTGAGAAGAGGTTCTATCCAGAAATTCTGAATGCTAACTTTCTGTCCAAGATGCGTTTGATTGCATCTAAGCCTGTTGCTCCCCCACAAGAGTTCACTGTTAGACTTGAGGATCGTCTGTATGTGGATGGCTACCCACTTATATCTGAAGCTGATGCTGAGCATGTAATTCAAGGCTACTTGGAAGTGCTCAGACAAGAAGGATTTGTTGTTGATAGGAGTATGGTTCCAAAGGCTCCTGAAAATCTATATAACCCTAAGAGGAAACCAAAGAGAAAGGCTGAAGCTCAAGCTGATCTTCCTAAGCCAGATCTTCTGGTTCAGAAGAAGATTAAGGTAGAAAAAGCTATGGTTGAGCAAAGGACTAAGAGGAAGCATGAAGAATCTACTACCAAGGCTGATGAAGGAGCTTCCAAAAAGCCTATTGTTATTGAGGAAGATAGTTCAGACAGTTCATCTGAAGGATCTACGTCAGAAGATGATACTGAATCTGATGAGGAAACTCTTGCTGCTCGTTTGAGGAAAAGGCCTGCTCCTATTTCCAAAGATAAAGGTAAATCTTCTACGTATGTCTTTAATGAAAATGAGATTGGATTAGGTTACACCAAACCTCTCAAAACCATCTTACCAACCTCTGATATTCCAACCTCTGATAACCCCCTATCTGAGCTTGAAAAACATCTGAGCCCTGACCCTCTTAATAATCACCCTTTTTCTCCTGAAACTCAACACAAATCTAGCTCACTTCCTAAACCTTCATCACCTCAACCTGAACCTCAACCTGACATTCCACAATCTGAACCTCAACCAGATATTTCTGTCATTAAACCAACCTCTCCCACAAAACAATCCTCTCCACCTCCTGAACTAACACCCGCACACAAATCTCCTGAACCAACCCCTGAACAAATTGCTCCTAAACCAACTCCTGAACATAAATCTCCTGAACCATCTCCTGAACATGTTCACCCTGAATCCACTTCTGACATCTCATCATCTGAACCAACCCCTGAACCCCATCCTAACCCAAGTGCTGAACATGCTTCTCCTGAGTGTATTCACACTTGTGCTCCCAAGCCTTCAGAGGTAGAAGTTGTGATTATTGACAACCCTACTCCTGAAATACCTACTCTCTCTGCCATTCCCAATCCTTCACCATCATCATCCAACACTTTTAGAAATCTATCCACTCAATTTCATGAAGACTTGCTTAGATTATCTACAATAAAGGACAGGTTCTTAGTTTGTCCTTCTGATGTGGATCTCGAAGTATCAAGCATTAAGGCAAGGATTTGCAATGCTTTGGATGTTGCTGCTGCAAAGGTTAAGGCTGTTATTGGTAAGCGGGATCTGGAAGGTATAAGCTTCATGAGGGACAGTCTGGCTAGGGCTGAGTTGAAAAGGTTAACGCCATTCAATCATGAAGAGCATGAGCGTGCTAAGCTTGTTGCTATAGCTGCTGCTGTGAGGCGTATGTCTGAATTCAAAGATTGCTGGGTTGATTCTACTCTTCTGCAACGTCTTGAGGATCAACGGACTGAGAATGAACGTCTGAAAGAAGCTGCTGCTAGAGTTGCTGAGTTGGGTAATGAGCTACAGAATGAAGATGCCACAGAAGAGGATGTACTGGTTGTGCTTGCTTCTCAGAATCAAGAGGATGTGCTGATGATAGATTATCCAGAGGAAGGGGAACCCTCTGATAAAGGCAAGGCACCTTTAGTTGAAGAACCAGAACCTGTGATTGAAGATCAAGCTCCTGCTATGGCGGATCAGTTGAGAATATTTCAAGAAGCACTGAGGGAACAGCAAGAAGGTCTAGAACGTCAAAGAGCTGCTCAAGAGACATTGGAAACCAAGGTGGATGGTTTAGTTTCCAATGTGGGATCCTTGAATGATAAATTTGACCAACTCTTAGCCTTTCTTAAGAAACCCTAGGATTCTCTGCACATGTTTTTAAGTTTTCCCTCTTTATTATCTGTTTATCCTCTGAACAATTTTCTTTTTAAGCTATGTTTGTTTTATTAATTATGTGGTTTGTTTTATATTCTGTTTGTTTTGCGTGTGATTATTTTTCTTGGTTAAATTAGCACATAAGAACACAAGATGCTTTCTAAAACAAAAATTTTTATTAATGATCTGATAATGTAGAGTACATTGGTAAAAAGAAAAAGAAAAAGACAACCTAATCCTAATCAGATGGATAAAACTCAGAAGAAATCTCTGATTTCTCCTCAGCATCCTCTGATGATATTTCAATGGGATCTGGATTTTGCTCTTGTTCTTCTTCTTCTTGTTCCTCTTCTGGAACATAACTAGCCAAGAACTCCACATAGTCAGCATCATCTTCATTCTCTTCAGCTTCAGAGTCTGATGAGATGATTATTATCTCAGCATCTTGTGGTTTCTTGTTGTCTTTTTTATCCTTCTCTTCGTCTTCGCGTTTCTCTTCGTTCTTCTTTCTCTTAAACTCTGCGATGCGTAAACTAAATCTTTTCATTATTCCTACTTTCTCTTGCTTCACTTGTTTCTTCTTGATTTTACGTGAAGCAGGCATGCTAAATCGCTCCTTTTTATAAACCCTTGAGCGCGTTGGTTTTTGTTTTTAAAATTAATTCACCTTTGTAACAACCACTCTTTCTTCTTTGACTGTCTTGGTTTTATAACTTTGTCTTACTTTTTGATAATGACAAAAGGGGGAGTAGTTACGCATTAATTGATATGTTCCAAAACTGAAACCACGCCTTTTATCTCGCTTTTATCTGTTATGTTAAAAGTTGTTACTTTTAAGTTGTTTTACGTATTTCAAGGAGGAGACTAAGTTAGTTGAAACTAAAATAAATTTCATAAGTAAGGATAAGTTAAGAGTGCAATTTTAACTTAGCCTTATGAGACTTAGGGGGAGAGCTTGCAAACCTCTCACTCTGAAGAAAGATATGAAATTTGTTTTATTTCAAACATCTTAATCTTATACTAAATTAAAATATCATGGATAAAACATAAAGTTCAGACTTTATGGAGTATCAATCTTAGGGGGAGCTTGCAAACCTCAGAAACCTAAGAGAAACATGATAAGTTAATTTAACAACAATTGTCAATTAATACTTATGTTTGTCATCATCAAAAAGGGGGAGATTGTTGGAACAAAATTGATTTAAAAATGTTTGCCCCTAAACCTATAAAGGTTTTGATGATAACAAAGTATTAATTAACAATTGGAAGGACTAAAAATTTATTTTGAGTGCGCAGATATAAGCATCATTTAAGTCCTGAGTGGAGTTCAGAGGATGTGAACTCAGAAGTTCACAAGCGCTCAGAAGATGTTGGACTTCAGAGGTTACAACGTTCAGAGGATGAAGACTTCAGAACTTCATGTCTGTCCACAAGCTTCATCAAACTCTGAAGATCTCTTTGAAAGCTGTGAAGATTCTCTTTGCTAGTCAACTCTTCTACCAATGGAGAAAAGGACCTTTCAAGCCTGATCAGTTCAGCTATCTCTGTTTTGTCTGTCCTATCTTGAGAACGTGGGTCTTCAGTTTTGTTAGCTGAATAAGGAAAGTCCACTCTGCAGTAGTCAAAGTAACTGAAACTCTTTCTTAGTTTTGGATACAACCAAACTGCATCAAGACAGACTGCTTGAAGACAAAAGGTTATCAACTCCAACGGCTCCTTTTGCAACGACTCTTTTCTAGTGGTATATATACTAGAAGGATAAGCTGCAACATATATACAATTATCAAGATTTGAACGTGCGCTGAAAAAAACTCTGAACTCTGTGATATACAAGCTCTGAACCTTTCTCAAGTGTTTTTGCACTTTAGCCAAATACTCTGTAATACTTGTATTTGCTCTCTTTAGGTTCATCTAAGAGCACTTGTATATTTTTATATACTTTATTGTTACGTGTGTAACTTAAGCTTGTGTGCTTAAGTGTGAGACTTAAACTTGTGTGTTTAAGTGTGAAGTCTCTTGCTTGTGTGCTTGAGCATTGTTGAGAAGTCTCTTGCTTGTGTGCTTGAGCAGGTGTAATCTTGTGTGATTATAGTGAACTCCCTTGGAAGTGCAAGGGGACTGGACTACTCTCGTTTTGTGAGAGGAACCAGTATAAACTGCTTGTGTGCTTTTCTCTCTCTCTCTTATTATTATTTGTGTTATTTATCCGCTGCGAATATAGTTGAGTTAAGAACTTGAAAAAGTTTTAACTTAGCTAAAACACAATTCAACCCCCCCCCCTTCTTGTGTTTTCACACCTTCATCTAACTCTATCCCAGAGTTAGGCAGACCAAGAAGAACATTGAAATGAATAGGCGAGAGTGCCATGTTCATCCCACAGATATTTGACCTAATCTGTACACCTGTATAATCCAGCAGACCCATTTCCTTCCTAGTTTTACCTTTCAGACTAGGGTCTCTTTCTATTGCAGCAAGCTCTTCCTTCTTAGCTTCAAGCTTGTCAAACACCTTTGCTTTCATCCAGAATTTCTTCAACAAATCTGGGTAGATAGGACCGTTAAGCATGTCGAAGTACTTATCCCAACCTTGAGTGATAAAGTACGGCTTAACGTTGAAACCATTAGCTTTCAAACCTTCAAAATCAACTATCTTTTCTGACAGAAACGTGAGTTCAGATTCTGGGAATTCCATCTCGTTCCCAACAATCTGAAGGTTCTTGAAAATAAACGGTGGAATCCTTTTTGACGAAGAAGATGAAGTACCAGCCATTGTTGGAGATTAGGGTAAGGTTTGGAAAAACTAACGAGAGAGAAAGAAAGTTTGTTGGAGGTTTAGAGAGAATATGAAAGTGTAGGTTGTGAAAGTGAATAGTGTGCAAGTGTATTGTGTAAGTTTTATTTAAATGCACACAGTTAACACTAAAATAGCAAATTTGGGAAGTTACGCTAATTGACAGAAAGTTGAATACCAAAAATCATCATTAACCACCCACTACCTGACACACGTAGACCACGTGCAGAAAATTACTCGGTAACTGCTATTTTAATGGACAACTGTTCAGCAGTGAATACTAAACGTTTCCCACTTAAATAGTTCAGAGCCTCTGAGTTATTTAAAATTCTCTATCAGAGTTAAGTACTTCAGAGCTTGTGTTTCAGATGTTCTGAATCATAAGTTCTGATATACATAACCTCTTACACTTTAATTGCCAAAAACAATTTTTCATTCAGAGATTGAAAACATGTTCAGATGTTTCTTTATAAAATCAAATCTTTCAACAGATAAAGCTTTAGTAAATATATCAGCCCATTGATTTTCAGTATCAACAAACTTAATATCTATAATGCCTCTCTGAACATAATCTCTGATAAAATGGTGTTTAATTTCAATATGTTTGGCTCTAGAGTGTAGAATAGGATTTTTAGATAAATGAATGGCTGCAGTATTATCACAATATAAAGGAATATTGTTACTGCTTACCTGATAATCTTCTAACTGATATTTTAACCAGAGTAGTTGTGTGCAACACTTAGCTGCTGAAATGTATTCTGCTTCTGCTGTAGACAAAGCTATAGTAGTTTGTCTTTTACTAGCCCAGGAGATAAGGTTTTCACCAACAAATTGACAATTGCCACTTGTGGATTTTCTTTCAATTTTATCTCCAGCATAGTCAGCATCACAGAATCCATTTAGCACATAATCATTGGATTTCTTATAGAGAAGTCCAAGATTAGTTGTTCCTTTCAGATACCTAAAGATTCTCTTTACAGCAGTAAGATGAGATTCTCTGGGATCTGACTGGAATCTTGCACATAAGCAAACACTGAATAGAATATCTGGTCTAGAGGCTGTCAGATAGAGTAAGGAACCAATCATACCTCTGTAGACCTTTTGATCTACCTTTCCTTCATCATCTGACTTGCCCATGTTGGTAGTTGGATGCATAGGAGTATTCATAATCTTGCAGTCATCTAGATTGAATTTCTTCAGAAGTTCTTTAGTGTATTTTGATTGATGAACATAAGTTCCTTCCTTCTTCTGATTGATTTGAATTCCAAGAAAGAACTTCAACTCTCCCATCATGCTCATTTCAAATTCATCCTGCATTATCTTAGAAAAATTCTTGCACAAAGCAGCATTAGTTGAACCAAAAATAATATCATCAACATAAATTTGAATAATTAAAATGTCTTCTTTGGTTGTTTTTCTAAAAAGTGTGCAATCAACCTTTCCTTTCTCAAAACCTTTTTCAAGAAGGAAATTACTGAGTCTATCATACCAAGCTCTGGGAGCTTGTTTCAGACCATACAGTGATTTCTTCAGTTTAAAAACATGTTCTGGGTTTGAGATATCTTCAAAACCAGGAGGTTGCTTAACATACACTTCTTCAGAAATAAAACCATTTAAGAAGGCACTTTTAACATCCATCTGATACAAAGTTATACCATGATTAACAGCATAAGATAGAAGTAACCTGATTGCTTCAAGTCTAGCAACTGGTGCAAAGGTTTCAGTATAGTCAATCCCCTCTTGTTGACTATAACCTTGTGCAACCAATCTAGCCTTGTTTCTTACCACTTCACCTTGTTCATTCAGCTTGTTTCTGAATACCCATTTTGTTCCAATAATGTTCTTGTGTGAAGGCTTAGGCACTAGAGTCCACACATCATTCCTTTGAAATTGATTCAGCTCTTCTTGCATTGCTACAATCCAAGCATTATCCTTCAGAGCTTCATCAATCTTTGAAGGTTCCATCATTGAGATAAGACCAACTAATGATTCCTCATTTCTCAGTTGAGATCTTGTCTTCCTTGGACTATCCTTGTTGCCTAATATCAGTTCCTCTGGATGTGATGACTTGTATTTGAAAGTATTTCTTGGGGGCTCATCATCTTCAGACTCATCAACATCAGGTTCAGCAGATGCTTCAGTTCTTGGTTGTTCAGAGTCTGTAGGAACTATTGTGTTCAGAGGTACTTCAGAGAATGGATGTTCTGAGTAGTTTGGAATATCTGAATATTGATCCTCTGATACCTGAAATCTAGACAAACCTTCCACAAGCTCTGACACTTGGTCAGGCTCTTTGTCATCAAATTTGACATGCATACTTTCTTCCACAGTGTGTGTTTCAGAAATATACAGTCTGTATGCTTTTGAGCGCTCAGAGTATCCTATAAAGATACCCTTATAGCCTCTAGCATCAAATTTCTTTAGATGGACTTTGTTATTTAAGATGTAACACGTACATCCAAACTGATGAAAATAAGAAATATCAGGTTTTCTTCCTTTGAACAATTCATAAGCAGTTTTGTTCAACTTAGATCTGATATAGATTCTATTTTGAACATAACATGCTGTGTTTACAGCTTCTGCCCATAAAAACTTTGCTACATTTGTTTCATGCATCATGGTTCTGGCCATTTCTTGCAGAGTTCTATTCTTCCTTTCTACCACCCCATTTTGTTGAGGAGTTCTAGGAGAAGAGAATTCATGCAGAATGCCATATTTTTCACAAAAGTTTTCAAAAGGTTCATTTTCAAATTCTCCACCATGATCACTTCTTACTTTTAAAATAGTGTAGCCTTTTTCATTTTGAATTTGTTTGCAGAAGATGCTAAACTCATCATAAGCTTCATCTTTTGTTCTTAGGAATTTTACCCAAGTCCATCTACTGTAATCATCAACAATTACTAATCCATACTTCTTTCCATTGATTGAAGCAGTGTTAACTGGTCCAAAAAGATCAATGTGAAGAAGTTCCAATGGTCTTGAGGTAGAAACAATGTTCTTAGGTTTAAAAGATGATTTTGTAATCTTTCCTTTTTGACATGAACCACAAAGTGTGTTTGAGTGATATTTGATTTTAGGTAATCCTCTGACAAGGTCAAGCTTGCTAAGCTTAGAGATTAACCTCCAGTTAGCATGGCCTAACCTCTTATGCCAGATCCATTTTTCTTCACTCAAGGTTAAAAGACACATCACTTTTTGTTCATTCAAATCAGAAAGATTAACTTTATAAACATTGTTCTTTCTCAGACCTTTGAATATAATGGAGTTATCAGATTGTTTAGATACAGTACATGATTCCTTATTAAAGACAACTACATAACCATTGTCGCAAAATTGACTTATGCTCAATAGATTATGTTTAAGTCCATCAACTAACCAAACATCATTAATAGATAGGGAAGAATTACCTACTGTACCTGTACCTATTATCTTTCCTTTCTGATTACCTCCAAAGCCAACAGAACCTCCTTCCTTCATGGTTAGCTTGGAAAACAGTTGTTTGTCACCAGTCATGTGCCTTGAACACCCACTATCCAGATACCATGAATGATTCATGATACTTCTTTGAGTGATAGGCTGTATGAGAAACAACTTTAATCACTACGGTGGAACTCTTTATCACAGTTAATGATAAAGTCATCCCAATATTCTTCCTCTTCATTTATCAAGTTCTGATTGTTAACTTGAGAATTTGTCAGCCATTGGTCAAGGACATAAGCCCTTCTTCCTTTGCATAGGACTTGTTTCCATACTCTAGGTAGGACATATCCTTTCCTAGTTGGTAAATCTGAATGATACATAATTTCAGCTTTTGGTACCCATCTTCTGGGTCCACGCTTGTTAGTCCACAAATGTTTACTGTGTTGTTGAGTGTGAGAGAAGGATTTTGGTTTGGAATAATAACTCTTTTGAAAATTTTTCTTATTTTGAGTTCTGTTATTATTCCAGGACTTGGATTGTTTATGCTCCCAGAGTTTGTATTTATCACCAGTCCATTGATTTGACTGGTTATATTTACTGACTCTAGAATCATAAATAACCTTAGTCCTATGTTGCCTCTGAGGTTTAAGGTTTGACTTTCTTTTAAAAACTTCTGAGCCTTTAGGTTGACTTTTCTCATGAACTAGAATTCCTCTGGTTCTAGAAGTTGAAGCCTCAGATTTTGAAACTTTCAGAACATCTGAACTAATACTGTCAAGTTCTGAATAGCTTTTATCTTCTGAGCTTTTCTTCCCAGATCCTGAGGAACTCGGTTCCTCTGAGTTGTCATTTCCCAAATCTCTCAGATTATTATCCTCATCTTCCAGAGTACCAAATTTCTTTCCTTCTTCACTCTGAGGTACAACATAGTAAACCCAAGATTTTCCAACCTTTTTGGGATAGGTCTTTAGCTTTGAATATGTTCTACCATATTCATAGCCAACTCCCTCTCCTCTATGTCTCATGACATTATAAACAAGATTAGCAGCTTTGCTCTTACCAAGGTTGAGATGCACAAACTGTTGAAGAGCCATTTCTTGCTCATCAGTAGGTTTGTGACACACAGCACAACCCTTTTCAAGATCATTTACTCTATTCAGAGTTTCTTGATATAGACCTTGAAAATGTTCTGCTTGTTCAGTCAGAGTGTTAAGGTTATCTTGTAAAACTTTTTGTTTACTTAACACTCTGAGATGTTTCTCAATGACCTTGTTAAGTGCAATTATAAGTTGAGATTTAGAACAGTCAGAAAATACCTCATCAGTTACTTCTGAATCTGATTCTGATTCATCGTCTAAGTCTACATCTGAGTCAGTTGAAGCCATCAGGGCTAGATTTGCTTCTTCTTCTTCCTCAACTTCTTCCTCAGATGATAGCTCTTCAAAGGTAGCCATCAGACTCTTTCTCAATTTGCTCTTGAATTGTTGCTTCTTTGAGCTATATCTTTTGCTTTTGTCTTTAGCAGACATTTCTGGACAATCAGCAATAAAGTGTCCTGGCTTCTTACAGTTGAAGCAGTTCTTCTGATCATCCTTTTTGCTGACAAAATTTCTGGAGCTATTACCTCTGAAATTTCTTTTGTTAATGTTGGAACAAAATTGATTTAAAAATGTTTGCCCCTAAATCTATAAAGGTTTTGATGATAACAAAGTATTAATAAACAATTGGAAGGACTAAAAATTTATTTTAAGTGCGCAGATATAAGCATCATATAAGTCCTGAGTGAAGTTCAGAGGATGTGAACTCAGAAGTTTACAAGCGCTCAGAAGATGGACTTCAGAGGTTACAACGTTCAGAGGATGAAGACTTCAGAACTTCTTGTCTGTCTACAAGCTTCATCAAACTCTGAAGATCTCTTTGAAAGCTGTAAAGATTCCCTTTGCTAGTCAACTCTTCTACCAATGAAGAAAATGACCTTTCAAGTCTGATCAGTTCAGCTACCTCTGTTCTGTCTGTCCTAACTTGAGAACGTGGGTTTTCAGTTTTGTTAGCTGAATAAGGAAAGTCCACTCTGCAGTAGTCAAAGTACCTGAAACTCTTTCTTAGTTTTGGATACAACCAAACTGCATCAAGACAGACTGCTTGAGGACAAAAGATTATCAACTCCAACGGTTCTTTTTGCAACGACTCTTTTCTAGTAGTATATATACTAGAAGATTCAGCTACAACATATAACAATTATTAGCAAGAATTGAACGTGCGCTGAACAAACTCTGAACTCTGATATACAAGCTCTGAACCTCTGTCAAGTGTTTTTGCACTTCAGCCAAATACTCTGTACTATTTGTATTTGCTCTCTTTTAGGTTCATCTAAGAGCACTTGTATATTTTTATATACTTTATTATTACTTGAGGAAACTTAAGCTTGTGTGCTTAAGTGTGAAACTTAAACTTGTGTGTTTAAGTGTGAAGTCTTAAGCTTGTGTGCTTGAGCATAGTTGTGAAGTCTCTTGCTTGTGTGCTTGAGCAGGTGTAATCTTGTGTGATTATAGTGAACTCCCTTGGAAGTGCAAGGGGACTGGACTACTCTCGTTTTGTGAGAGGAACCAGTATAAACTGCTTGTGTGCTTTTCTCTCTCTCTCTTATTATTATTTGTGTGATCTCTCTCTCTCTCTCTTTAACTTGTTATTTATTGTGTTATTTTTCCGCTGCTAAAGTAGTTGAGTTAAGAACTTGAAAAAGTTTTAACTTAGCTAAAACACAATTCAACCCCCCCTTCTTGTGTTTTCACACCTTCAATTGGCATCAGAGCACCTGGTCTGTTACTTTCACTTAACAGTGAGACAGTAAAGATCTTGTGAGAACACTATGTCTGGAGGAGATGATAGTAGTACTAGAACAACCGGTGAAGCCGGTAATGCCAGTGGTGCTGGTGGTGGTCCTAGAAATGCTTTTGGTTTTGACTACTTAAGTAATGAATCACATGAACATAGTGGCAACAGAAAAGCCCCTATATTCAATGGTGATGCTTCATTATTTGAGTGGTGGAAAGAGAGACTGTATAGCAATATTACTGCTATTGATCATGAGTTGTGGGATTTGGTTGAGTTGGGAGTAACTTTTGAAAACTTAAATGAACTTGGAAGATTGTCCATTGAGCATAGAAAGTTACTCACACCAGCTAACTTAAAAATCTACACTAAGCATCATAGAGTAAAGGACATTGTTGTTGGTGCTATTAGACATGAGGATTATGTCAGAATAGAGGACAAGTCTACTGCTAAATCTATCTTTGATTCTATGTGTGCTACCTATGATGGTAATGAAAAGGTTCAAGAGGCTAAAGCTAGTCTTTTGATAAGGCAATATGAACTTTTCACTATGCAACAAGATGAAAACATTGAGACTATGTTTACAAGGTTTCAAATCCTTGTATCTGGTCTTAAAGCTCTTAAGAGAAGTTATTCAACCTATGACCATGTTCAGAAGATTCTGAGAAGTCTTCCTATTGCTTGGAGACCTAAGGTCACTGCAATAGAGGAAGCTCAAAATCTCAAGACTCTGAGTCTTGAAGCTCTGATAAGCAATCTCAGAAGCCATGAGATGGTTCTGGATGCTGACTCAGAAACTAAGAAGAAGTCTAAGTCAGTGGCTTTACAGTCAACTAAGACTACTTCTAAGGCTCTTAAGACTCAGCTTCTTGATATTGAAGAAGAATCTTCTGCTGATGGTCAAGAGGATGAGATGAATGAGGATGAGTTTGCTTTGTTCACCAAGTTTCAGCAATGGAACAGATTTAACAAAAGAAATTTCAGAGGTAATAGCTCCAGAAATTTTGTCAGCAAAAAGGATGATCAGAAGAACTGCTTCAACTGTAAGAAGCCAGGACACTTTATTGCTGATTGTCCAGAAATGTCTGCTAAAGACAAAAGCAAAAGATATAGCTCAAAGAAGCAACAATTCAAGAGCAAATTGAGAAAGAGTCTGATGGCTACCTTTGAAGAGCTATCATCTGAGGAAGAAGTTGAGGAAGAAGAAGAAGCAAATCTAGCCCTGATGGCTTCAACTGACTCAGATGTAGACTCAGACGATGAATCAGAATCAGATTCAGAAGTAACTGATGAGGTATTTTCTGACTGTTCTAAATCTCAACTTATAACTGCACTTAACAAGGTCATTGAGAAACATCTCAGAGTGTTAAGTAAACAAAAAGTTTTACAAGATAACCTTAACACTCTGACTGAACAAGCAGAACATTTTCAAGGTCTATATCAAGAAACTCTGAATAGAGTAAATGATCTTGAAAAGGGTTGTGCTGTGTGTCACAAACCTACTGATGAGCAAGAAATGGCTCTTCAACAGTTTGTGCATCTCAACCTTGGTAAGAGCAAAGCTGCTAATCTTGTTTATAATGTCATGAGACATAGAGGAGAGGGAGTTGGCTATGAATATGGTAGAACATATTCAAAGCTAAAGACCTATCCCAAAAAGGTTGGAAAATCTTGGGTTTACTATGTTGTACCTCAGAGTGAAGAAGGAAAGAAATTTGGTACTCTGGAAGATGAGGATAATAATCTGAGAGATTTGGGAAATGACAACTCAGAGGAACCGAGTTCCTCAGGATCTGGGAAGAAAAGCTCAGAAGATAAAAGCTATTCAGAACTTGACAGTATTAGTTCAGATGTTCTGAAAGTTTCAAAATCTGAGGCTTCAACTTCTAGAACCAGAGGAATTCTAGTTCATGAGAAAAGTCAACCTAAAGGCTCAGAAGTTTTTAAAAGAAAGTCAAACCTCAAACCTCAGAGGCAACATAGGACTAAGGTTATTTATGATTCTAGAGTCAATAAATATAACCAGTCAAATCAATGGACTGGTGATAAATACAAACTCTGGAAGCATAAACAATCCAAGTCCTGGAATAATAACAGAACTCAAACTAAGAAACATTTTCAAAAGAGTTATTATTCCAAACCAAAATCTTTCTCTCACACTCAACAACACAGTAAACATTTGTGGACTAACAAGCGTGGACCCAGAAGATGGGTACCAAAAGCTGAAATTATGTATCATTCAGATTTACCAACTAGGAAAGGATATGTCCTACCTAGAGTTTGGAAACAAGTCCTATGCAAAGGAAGAAGGGCTTATGTCCTTGACCAATGGCTGACAAGTTCTCAAGTTAACAATCAGAACTTGATAAATGAAGAGGAAGAATATTGGGATGACTTTATCATTAACTGTGATAAAGAGTTCCACCGTAGTGATTAAAGTTGTTTCTCATACAGCCTATCACTCAAAGAAGTATCATGAATCATTCATGGTATCTGGATAGTGGGTGTTCAAGGCACATGACTGGTGACAAACAACTGTTTTCCAAGCTAACCATGAAGGAAGGAGGTTCTGTTGGCTTTGGAGGTAATCAAAAAGGAAAGATAATAGGTACAGGTACAGTAGGTAACTCTTCCCTATCTATTAATGATGTTTGGTTAGTTGATGGACTTAAACATAATCTATTGAGCATAAGTCAATTTTGCGACAATGGTTATGCAGTTGTCTTTAATAAGGAATCATGTACTGTATCTAAACAATCTGATAACTCCATTATATTCAAAGGTCTGAGAAAGAACAATGTTTATAAAGTTAATCTTTCTGATTTGAATGAACAAAAAGTGATGTGTCTTTTAACCTTGAGTGAAGAAAAATGGATCTGGCATAAGAGGTTAGGCCATGCTAACTGGAGGTTAATCTCTAAGCTTAGCAAGCTTGACCTTGTCAGAGGTTTACCTAAAATCAAGTATCACTCAAACACACTTTGTGGTTCATGTCAAAAAGGAAAGATTACAAAATCTTCTTTTAAACCTAAGAACATTGTCTCTACCTCAAGACCATTGGAACTTCTTCACATTGATCTTTTTGGACCAGTTAACACTGCTTCAATCAATGGAAAGAAGTATGGATTAGTAATTGTTGATGATTACAGTAGATGGACTTGGGTAAAATTCCTTAGAACAAAGGATGAAGCTTATGATGAGTTTAGCATCTTCTGCAAACAAATTCAAAATGAAAAAGGCTACACTATTTTAAAAGTTAGAAGTGATCATGGTGGAGAATTTGAAAATGAACCTTTTGAAAACTTTTGTGAAAAATATGGCATTCTGCATGAATTCTCTTCTCCTAGAACTCCTCAACAAAATGGGGTTGTAGAAAGGAAGAATAGAACTCTGCAAGAAATGGCCAGAACCATGATGCATGAAACAAATGTAGCAAAGTTTTTATGGGCAGAAGCTGTAAACACAGCATGTTATGTTCAAAATAGAATCTATATCAGATCTAAGTTGAACAAAACTGCTTATGAATTGTTCAAAGGAAGGAAGCCTGATATTTCTTATTTTCATCAGTTTGGATGTACATGTTATATCTTAAACAACAAAGTCCATCTAAAGAAATTTGATGCTAGAGGTTATAAGGGTATCTTTATAGGATACTCTGAACGCTCAAAAGCATACAGACTGTATATTTCTGAAACACATACTGTGGAAGAAAGTATGCATGTCAAATTTGATGACAAAGAGCCTGACCAAGTGTCAGAGCTTGTGGAAGGTTTGTCTAGATTTCAGGTATCAGAGGATCAATATTTAGATATTCCAAACTACTCAGAACATCCATTCTCTGAAGTACCTCTGAACACAATAGTTCCTACAAACTCTGAACAACCAAGAACTGAAGCATCTGCTGAACCTGATGTTGATGAGTCTGAAGATGATGAGCCCCCAAGAAATACTTTCAAATACAAGTCATCACATCCAGAGGAACTGATATTAGGCAACAAGGATAGTCCAAGGAAGACAAGATCTCAACTGAGAAATGAGGAATCTTTAGTTGGTCTTATCTCAATGATGGAACCTTCAAAGATTGATGAAGCTCTGAAAGATGATGCTTGGATTGTAGCAATGCAAGAAGAGCTGAATCAATTTCAAAGGAATGATGTGTGGACTCTAGTGCCTAAGCCTTCACACAAGAACATTATTGGAACAAAATGGGTATTCAGAAACAAGCTGAATGAACAAGGTGAAGTGGTAAGAAACAAGGCTAGATTGGTTGCACAAGGTTATAGTCAACAAGAGGGGATTGACTATACTGAAACCTTTGCACCAGTTGCTAGACTTGAAGCAATCAGGTTACTTTTATCTTATGCTGTTAATCATGGAATAACTTTGTATCAGATGGATGTTAAAAGTGCCTTCTTAAATGGTTTCATTTCTGAAGAAGTGTATGTTAAGCAACCTCCTGGTTTTGAAAATATCTCAAACCCAGAACATGTTTTTAAACTGAAGAAATCACTGTATGGTCTGAAACAAGCTCCAAGAGCTTGGTATGATAGACTCAGTAATTTCCTTCTGGAAAAAGGTTTTGAAAAAGGAAAGGTTGACTGCACACTCTTTAGAAAAACAACCAAAGAAGACATTTTAATTATTCAAATTTATGTTGATGATATTATTTTTGGTTCAACTAATGCTGCTTTGTGCAAGAATTTTTCTAAGATAATGCAGGATGAATTTGAAATGAGCATGATGGGAGAGTTGAAGTTCTTTCTTGGAATTCAAATCAATCAGAAGAAGGAAGGAACTTATGTTCATCAATCAAAATACACTAAAGAACTTCTGAAGAAATTCAATCTAGATGACTGCAAGATTATGAATACTCCTATGCATCCAACTACCAACATGGGCAAGTCAGATGATGAAGGAAAGGTAGATCAAAAGATCTACAGAGGTATGATTGGTTCCTTACTCTATCTGACAGCCTCTAGACCAGATATTTTATTCAGTGTTTGCTTATGTGCAAGATTCCAGTCAGATCCTAGAGAATCTCATCTTACAGCTGTAAAGAGAATCTTTAGGTATCTGAAAGGAACAACTAATCTTGGACTTCTCTATAAGAAATCCAATGATTATGTGCTAAATGGATTCTGTGATGCTGACTATGCTGGAGATAAAATTGAAAGAAAATCCACAAGTGGCAATTGTCAATTTGTTGGTGAAAACCTTATCTCCTGGGCTAGTAAAAGACAAACTACTATAGCTTTGTCTACAGCAGAAGCAGAATACATTTCAGCAGCTAAGTGTTGCACACAACTACTCTGGCTAAAATATCAGTTAGAAGATTATCAGGTAAGCAGTAACAATATTCCTTTATATTGTGATAATACTGCAGCCATTCATTTATCTAAAAATCCTATTCTACACTCTAGAGCCAAACATATTGAAATTAAACACCATTTTATCAGAGATTATGTTCAGAGAGGCATTATAGATATTAAGTTTGTTGATACTGAAAATCAATGGGCTGACATATTTACTAAAGCCTTATCTGTTGAAAGATTTGATTTTATAAAGAAACATCTGAACATGTTTTCAATCTCTGAATGAAAATTTTTTCTGGCAATTAAAGTGTAAGAGGTTATGTATATCAGAACTTATGATTCAGAACATCTGAAACACAAGCTCTGAAGTACTTAACTCTGATAGAGAATTTTTAAATAACTCAGAGGCTCTGAACTATTTAAGTGGGAAACGTTTAGTATTCACTGCTGAACAGTTGTCCATTAAAATAGCAGTTACCAAGTAACTTTCTGCACGTGGTCTACGTGTGTCAGGTAGTGGGTGGTTAATGATGATTTTTGGTATTCAACTTTCTGTCAATTAGCGTAACTTCCCAAATTTGCTATTTTCGTGTTAACTGTGTGCATTTAAATAAAACCTACACTTTCATATTCTCTCTAAACCTCCAACAAACTTTCTTTCTCTCTCGTTAGCTTTTCCAAACCCTACCCTTATCTCCAACATGGCTGGTATTTCATCTTCTTCATCAAAAAGGATTCCACCGTTTATTTTCAAGAACCTTCAGATTGTTGGGAACGAGATGGAATTCCCAGAATCTGAACTCACGTTTCTGTCAGAAAAGATAGTTGATTTTGAAGGTTTGAAAGCTAATGGTTTCAACGTTAAGCCGTACTTTATCACTCAAGGTTGGGATAAGTACTTCGACATGCTTAACGGTCCTATCTACCCAGATTTGTTGAAGAAATTCTGGATGAAAGCAAAGGTGTTTGATAAGCATGAAGCTAAGAAGGAAGAGCTTGCTGCAATAGAAAGAGATCCTAGTCTGAAAGGTAAAACTAGGAAGGAAATGGGTTTGCTGGATTATACAGGTGTACAGATTAGGTCAAATATCTGTGGGATGAACCTGGCACTCTCGCCCATTCATTTCAATGCTCTTCTTGGTCTTCCTAACTCTGGGATAGAGTTAGATGTGTTTGAAAAGGATACAAGATTCAGAGATGATCTTCTGCATCTCATATGCACAGACTTCTCCTTAAAAGGGAAAGTGAAGGGTTTGACTGATGAATGTCGAGTTCTTTTCAAGATCATTATAGCAGCTATCAGTCCAAGGGTTGGTGGAACTGATACAATCTCCTGGACGCATCGTCATCTGCTGTATTTCCTTCTGACAGGAAAGAAGGTAAATCTTGGGGATTACTTCTTTGAAAGGATTTGTGAAGCCATCTTTGCAAGTAAATCTCAGAGGAAAACTACTATAGTTTATCCTAGGTTGTTGTCAGACCTTCTACATCAAGGTCATGTTGTTCAGAACCTAAAGAAATTTCACCCAGAGCTTGTGGAGAAGAAGTTCACTCCTGAAATTCTTCATGCTAGTTTCCTTACTAAGATGCGCCTTATTGCATCTAAGCCTGTTGCACCTCCACAAGAGATAACTACTACACTTGAAGATCGTCTGTATGTTCAAGGCTACCCAGTTATTTCTGAAGCTGATGCTGAGCATGTAATTCAGGACTATTTGGAAGTGCTCAGAGAAGAAGGATTTGTTGTTGATAGAAGTATGGTTCCTCCAGTCCCTGTAAACTTGTATAATCCTAAGAGGAAGCCAAAGAGGAAAGCTGAACAAGAAAAACCAGATCTTTTGGCTCAGAAGAAGGTTAAGGTTGAGCAATCTATGGCTGAGCAAAGAACTAAGAGGAAGCATGAAGAAACTGCAAACAAGGCTGCTGAAGGAGCTTCCAAAAAGCCTATTGTTATTGAGGAAGACAGTTCAGACAGTTCATCTGAAGGATCTACGTCAGAAGATGAGACTGAATCTGATGAGGAGACTCTTGCTGCTCGTTTGAGGAAAAGACCTGCTCCTATTTCCAAAGATAAAGGTAAGTCTACTCAGTTCATCTTTAATGAAAATGAGATTGGATTAGGTTACACCAAACCTCTCAAAACCATCTTACCAACCTCTGATATTCCAACCTCTGATAACCCCCTATCTGAACTAGAAAAACATCTAAGTCCTGACCCTCTAAATAATCACCCTCCTTCCCATGAAACTCAACACAAATCTAGCTCACCTCCTAAACCTATATCACCTCAACCTCAACCTCAACCTGACATTCCCCCATCTGAACCTCAACCAGATATTCCTGTCACTAAACCAATCTCTCCCACAAAACAATCCTCTCCACATCCTGAACCAACACCTGAACATAAATCTCCTGAACTAACCCCTGAACAAATTGCTCCTGAACCAACACCTGAACATAAATCTCCTGCACCATCTCCTGACCATATTTACCCTGAATCAACTTCTGACATCTCATCACCTGAACCAACCCCTGAACCACATCCTAACCCAAGTGCTGAACATGCTTCTCCTGAGCGTATTCACACTTGTGCTCCCAAGCCTGCTACTGAAACATCTACTCTCTCTACCATTCCCAATCCTTCACCCTCATCATCCAACATTTTTAGTAATCTATCCACTCAATTTCATGAAGATTTGCTTAGATTATCTACTATAAAGGACAGGTTCTTAGTTTGTCCTTCTGATGTGGACCAAGAAGTTTCCAGCATTAAGGCAAGGATTTGCAATACTTTGGATGTTGCTGCTGCAAAGGTTAAGGCTGTCATTGGTAAGAGGGATCTGGAAGGTATAAGCTTCATGAGGGACAGTCTGGCTAGGGCTGAGTTGAAAAGATTAACGCCGTTCAATCATGAAGAGCATGAGCGTGCTAAGCTTGTTGCTATAGCTGCTGCTGTAAGGCGTATGTCTGAATTCAAAGATTGCTGGGTTGATTCTACACTTCTGCAACGTCTTGAGGATCAACGGATTGAGAATGAACGTCTGGAAGAAGCTGCTGCTAGAGTTGCTGAGTTGGCAAATGAGCTACATAATGAAGATGTCACAGAAGAGGATGTCCTGGATGTGCTTGCCTCTCAAAACCAAGAGGATGTGCTGATGATAGATTATCCAGAGGAAGGAGAACCCTCTGATAAAGGCAAGGCACCTATGATTGAAGAACCAGAACCTGTGATTGAAGATCAAGCTCCTGCTATGGCGGATCAGTTGCAGATTTTTCAAGAAGCCCTGAGGGAACAGCAAGAAGGTCTAGAACGTCAAAGAGTTGCTCAAGAGACATTGGAAACCAAGGTGGATGGTTTAGTTTCCAATGTGGGATCCTTGAATGACAAATTCGACCAACTCTTAGCCTTTCTTAAGAAACCCTAGGATTCTATGCACTTGTTTTTAAATTTTCTTTATTTCCTTGTTTACCTTCTGAACAATTTTTTTTTGGGTTTATCTATTTCAAGTTGTTTTGTTTATGTTTTGCTTGCTTACTTTTTCATGTTCACTTGTTATTTATTTTTTTTTAAATAGGATCATAAGAACACAAGAACACACTATGCTTTTAAAACGAAAATTTTTTATTAATGATCTGATAATGTTGAGTACATTGGTAAAAAGAAAAAGAAAAAGACAACCTAATCCTAATCAGATGGATAAAACTCAGAAGAAATCTCTGATTTCTCCTCAGCATCCTCTGATGAAATTTCAATGGGATCTGGGTTTTGCTCTTGTTCTTCTTCTTCTTGTTCCTCTTCTGGAACATAGCTAGCCAAGAACTCCACATAGTCAGCATCATCTTCATTCTCTTCAGCTTCAGAGTCTGATGAGATGATTATTATCTCAGCATCTTGTGGTATCTTGTTATCTTTTTTATCCTTCTCTTCGTCTTCGCGTTTCTCTTCGTTCTTCTTTCTCTTAAACTCTGCGATGCGTAAACTAAATCTTTTCATTATTCCAACTTTCTCTTGCTTCACTTGTTTATTCTTGTTTTTACGTGAAGAAGGCATGTTATTCGTTCACCTTTTATAAACCCTTGAGCGCGTTGGTTTTTGTTTTTGATATTAATTCACCTTTGTAACAACCACTCTTCTTTCTTTGACTGTCTTGGTTATATAACTTGTTTTACTTTTTGATAATGACAAAAGGGGGAGTAGTTACGCATTAATTGATATGCTCCAAAACTGAAACCACGCCTTTTATCTCGCTTTTATCTGTTAAGTTAAAAGTTGTTACTTTTAAGTTGTTTTACGTATTTCAAGGTGGAGACTAAGTTAGTTGAAACTAAAATAAATTTCATAAGTAAGGATAAGTTAAGAGTGCAATTTTAACTTAGCCTTATGAGACTTAGGGGGAGAGCTTGCAAACCTCTCACTCTGAAGAAAGATATGAAATTTGTTTTATTTCAAAACATCTTAATCTTATACTAAATTAAAATATCATGGATAAAACATAAAGTTCAGACTTTATGGAGTATCAATCTTAGGGGGAGCTTGCAAACCTCATAAACCTAAGAGAAACATGATAAGTTAATTTAACAACAATTGTCAATTAATACTTATGTTTGTCATCATCAAAAAGGGGGAGATTGTTGGAACAAAATTGATTTAAAAATGTTTGCCCCTAAATCTATAAAGGTTTTGATGATAACAAAGTATTAATAAACAATTGGAAGGACTAAAAATTTATTTTAAGTGCGCAGATATAAGCATCATATAAGTCCTGAGTGAAGTTCAGAGGATGTGAACTCAGAAGTTTACAAGCGCTCAGAAGATGGACTTCAGAGGTTACAACGTTCAGAGGATGAAGACTTCAGAACTTCTTGTCTGTCTACAAGCTTCATCAAACTCTGAAGATCTCTTTGAAAGCTGTAAAGATTCCCTTTGCTAGTCAACTCTTCTACCAATGAAGAAAAGGACCTTTCAAGTCTGATCAGTTCAGCTACCTCTGTTCTGTCTGTCCTAACTTGAGAACGTGGGTTTTCAGTTTTGTTAGCTGAATAAGGAAAGTCCACTCTGCAGTAGTCAAAGTACCTGAAACTCTTTCTTAGTTTTGGATACAACCAAACTGCATCAAGACAGACTGCTTGAGGACAAAAGATTATCAACTCCAACGGTTCTTTTTGCAACGACTCTTTTCTAGTAGTATATATACTAGAAGATTCAGCTACAACATATAACAATTATTAGCAAGAATTGAACGTGCGCTGAACAAACTCTGAACTCTGATATACAAGCTCTGAACCTCTGTCAAGTGTTTTTGCACTTCAGCCAAATACTCTGTACTATTTGTATTTGCTCTCTTTTAGGTTCATCTAAGAGCACTTGTATATTTTTATATACTTTATTATTACTTGAGGAAACTTAAGCTTGTGTGCTTAAGTGTGAAACTTAAACTTGTGTGTTTAAGTGTGAAGTCTTAAGCTTGTGTGCTTGAGCATAGTTGTGAAGTCTCTTGCTTGTGTGCTTGAGCAGGTGTAATCTTGTGTGATTATAGTGAACTCCCTTGGAAGTGCAAGGGGACTGGACTACTCTCGTTTTGTGAGAGGAACCAGTATAAATTGCTTGTGTGATCTCTCTCTCTCTCTCTTTAACTTGTTATTTATTGTGTTATTTTTCCGCTGCTAAAGTAGTTGAGTTAAGAACTTGAAAAAGTTTTAACTTAGCTAAAACACAATTCAACCCCCCCTTCTTGTGTTTTCACACCTTCAGTTAAATCTGTTCCATTGCTGAAACTTGGTGAACAAAGCAAACTCATCCTCATTCATCTCATCCTCTTGACCATCAGCAGAAGATTCTTCTTCAATATCAAGAAGCTGAGTCTTAAGAGCCTTAGAAGTAGTCTTAGTTGACTGTAAAGCCACTGACTTAGACTTCTTCTTAGTTTCTGAGTCAGCATCCAGAACCATCTCATGGCTTCTGAGATTGCTTATCAGAGCTTCAAGACTCAGAGTCTTGAGATTTTGAGCTTCCTCTATTGCAGTGACCTTAGGTCTCCAAGCAATAGGAATACTTCTCAGAATCTTCTGAACATGGTCATAGGTTGAATAACTTCTCTTAAGAGCTTTAAGACCAGATACAAGGATTTGAAACCTTGTAAACATAGTCTCAATGTTTTCATCTTGTTGCATAGTGAAAAGTTCATATTGCCTTATCAAAAGACTAGCTTTAGCCTCTTGAACCTTTTCATTACCATCATAGGTAGCACACATAGAATCAAAGATAGATTTAGCAGTAGACTTGTTCTCTATTCTGACATAATCCTCATGTCTAATAGCACCAACAACAATGTCCTTTACTCTATGATGCTTAGTGTAGATTTTTAAGTTAGCTGGTGTGAGTAACTTTCTATGCTCAATGGACAATCTTCCATGTTCATTTAAGTTTTCAAAAGTTACTCCCAACTCAACCAAATCCCACAACTCATGATCAATAGCAGTAATATTGCTATACAGTCTCTCTTTCCACCACTCAAATAATGAAGCATCACCATTGAATATAGGGGCTTTTCTGTTGCCACTATGTTCATGTGATTCATTACTTAAGTAGTCAAAACCAAAAGCATTTCTAGGACCACCACCAGCACCACTGGCATTACCGGCTTCACCGGTTGTTCTAGTACTACTATCATCTCCTCCAGACATAGTGTTCTCACAAGATCTTTACTGTCTCACTGTTAAGTGAAAGTAACAGACCAGGTGCTCTGATGCCAATTGAAGGTGTGAAAACACAAGAAGGGGGGGGTTGAATTGTGTTTTAGCTAAGTTAAAACTTTTTCAAGTTCTTAACTCAACTACGTTAGCAGCGGAAAAATAACACAATAAATAACAAGATAGAGAGAGAGAGAGATCACACAAGCAATTTATACTGGTTCCTCTCACAAAACGAGAGTAGTCCAGTCCCCTTGCACTTCCAAGGGATTTCACTATAATCACACAAGATTACACCTGCTCAAGCACACAAGCAAGAGACTTCACAACAATGCTCAAGCACACAAGCAAGAGACTTCACACTTAAGCACACAAGCTTAAGTCTTACACTTAAGCACACAAGCTTAAGTTACACACGTAACAACAAAGTATATAAAAATATACAAGTGCTCTTAGATGAACCTAAAAGAGAGCAAATACAAATAGTACAGAGTATTTGGCTGAAGTGCAAAAACACTTAACAGAGGTTCAGAGCTTGTATATCACAGAGTTCAGAGTTTGTTCAGCGCACGTTCAATTCTTGATAATAGTTTTATTTGTTGTAGCTGAATCTTCTAGTATATATACTACTAGAAAAGAGTCGTTGCAAAAAGAACCGTTGGAGTTGATAATCTTTTGTCCTCAAGCAGTCTGTCTTGATGCAGTTTGGTTGTATCCAAAACTAAGAAAGAGTTTCAGGTACTTTGACTACTGCAGAGTGGACTTTCCTTATTCAGCTAACAAAACTGAAAACCCACGTTCTCAAGTTAGGACAGACAGAACAGAGGTAGCTGAACTGATCAGACTTGAAAGGTCCTTTTCTTCATTGGTAGAAGAGTTGACTAGCAAAGGGAATCTTCACAGCTTTCAAAGAGATCTTCAGAGTTTGATGAAGCTTGTAGACAGACAAGAAGTTCTGAAGTCTTCATCCTCTGAACGTTGTAACCTCTGAAGTCCAACATCTTCTGAGCGCTTGTGAACTTCTGAGTTCACATCCTCTGAACTTCACTCAGGACTTATATGATGCTTATATCTGCGCACTTAAAATAAATTTTTAGTCCTTCCAATTGTTTATTAATACTTTGTTATCATCAAAACCTTTATAGATTTAGGGGCAAACATTTTTAAATCAATTTTGTTCCAACATTAAGTCTAGATGAAATTATATTTCTATTAATCTGATCGGCCGTCAGTTCTTAAATCAAGTGGTTTCAGTCCCCTCCTGATCGCAGTGATGGTGATCGAATTGTGGTCCTCCATACTAAGTTTAGCGTCAATCACCACTGACTATTTAACGATTGGAGTGTGATATATGTGATTCTGAATAATCCTACTTACCTGTATATATAAAAATATATAAGATCAATTTAATAATGTTAGAATTGGTCTTTTTCATATAGTGTTGTTCAACATGTTTTTGTGTGTTTACATATGCAAATTGCAAAATGATTTTAGTTGGCGGTGGTTTGTTTGGCCTCTGGTATTTTTTTTTATAATAGGTATGTGTTTATTTTCCCTAATAAAATTTTGTTCTAACTTCTAAGTTACATAAAAATAACACAAACATAGGGACACTAGTATATCCTCCAAAATAAAAATATTATTAAAAAAATATGATTTTTGATCATAGGTATGTGTTTATTTATGTTTTCTCTTTATAATCGAATTTGTTGTTGGGATAAAATTACTTATGAATTATTACCCAAGCCAAACCCGCGTCTCCACACACATGCGAAGGGTTCAACCGAACTTCTTGGACTTAAAAAAGATACACATATAATCCTTTTTTTTTTACTAAAAAATATGGATTTATTCATTCAAATTGAAAGTACATTGATCATTACAAATTCAAGATTACTAAAAACTGAAAAAGGTGAATCTACAAACAATCTTACAACACATATAGGTTAATAGCATACAACAACATCATGAAAGTGTCTACAAATATGACAAAATAAAAGTAACCGGAGTCTTCATACTCTCGGATCTGCAACATTGACGTCCAAGTCTTCATCAGATCTGTAATAAATTAAGGTATATATGTCAATTTGAATCAACGAAATACCGTACTAAAATGAACCACCACCAAACGCCGCACACAACGTCGCACAAGACGATGACAAACTTAAATAACAAAAACGAAGAAGCAAATATGCGTGGATAATCACTTGAATTAAAAGGAAAGGAAAAAACAACTTAGAGGGGTGTGATTTTGGATCAAAAATTGATCCTAAAACCACCCATCCTTGGTGGATGAACAAAAGAGAAAACTAGGGTTGAGGGAGAGGGGGTAGCGGCTCTGAGAAGAAGAAAGGATATTAAAAAAACACAATTAATTCACCTAACTAATTAATCATACACATATAATCCTATATAATTTATATTTTGAACTTTCTCATTTTTATTTATTGTTCCACTGTCCCAACTAAACTCAAACAAGTAGTAACTATTAACTCACTCATTTGACAAGGTAAAGTTGATTGAATTTGTAAAAAGTTCTATACAAGTAAATTTTGTCCAACTAAATTGGTGATGCTTGATAATCAACTTGAGACTTACATCGTTGATTTGCGTAGGAGTGTTGAAGTTGCAACTTTAAAGGGAATAAGTGATTTTTCAAGAAAAATTCGTTGAAACTAAATGACATATTTTTTATGTGTTAGTTTTCTACTTTTGAAGTTAGCAATGATTTTGCCTCTTGCTACAACAACCGCAAACAGTTTATGCATTTCATATGTTATTGAGATCGGTCAAGATTAATGATTTATGTATTTTTAGTGAATACCGTTAGACCAAACCTAATTGCCATCTACATTGACTCTTCTTTTTTCTTTTTGTTTTTGGCTTTACCATCAGGTTAATCTGATTCATGAGTCAATTATGACATTAAGTAATTCCAATTTCAAACTCTTTCCGATCATACATTAACTACTCGTTACAGAGCAAGTACATTTATTGTATTTCACGAATTACAATTAATGCCCTATGATCTGTCAAAAAAATTAATGGCCATGAAAGCCTAAACTATTTTTTCCGGTTCCAGGCCACTGTATGTGTGTACGGTGTACCCATGTTTTATGCATTCATACACTAACTAACCAATGTGAATGGGTGGGATCTTGTCTGATATATAAAGTCTTCCATTACAAGTGGTGGACCGTAGGCATGACCCCATTGTAATAGAGAAATGTTATCGTAATAATTTGTAATAATTTGGTAGACAACTTCTTAGACAATTAATTTAGATACTATTCTTTGAATATTGTATAGCATAAAATAGTGTATAAATGAATAGTATTAAAGTTGTTTAAGAAGTTGTCTATCAAGTTGTTATAATAACATTTCTTTTTATAATATAATGTGAAAGCTTATACTAAAAGTTAAAACTACAATGGATGAGTACTTGACTGATGTGTATAAAGTCTTCCATATTAAAGCTTATACAAAACTATACAATGTGAAAGTTTATACAATTTTTTAGATTTATGTTAAACAGTGCCTTGAGGAAGAATAAATTTTAATAGGTTACATTATTTTACATGGATGTAAGAGAAAGATATTTTCATTAATTAAAAAACGTTGTTCCCAACATGTTGGGAATGAGCTTCATTATTCCAATCTATTACTTGCTCTTCAATGTATCTTTCTCTTGTATCCATGTAAAATTAGTATGACCCATTAAAAAATTTCTTCCTTAAATAGTGTTTCGGATATTATTTAGCAACACTTTTTTTTAACTAGCTTGATCAAGTGAGATGATTGAGATTTGAACTCCGACCCTCTACATATATAATGTAATATTCTGTCAATTAAGCTAAACCCACAGAACAGTTTATACAATTTATTAATAGTTGAATTGATAGTTTATTTCATATTAATTATTTACATAAAATGTTATTAAAATATAAAATTACTTGATATTTTATTGAGACTCATTAACTTAATGCCTTATGCGCATTTATTGGTCTATAAGATATTTTGTTAAGTCTTTCTTAAGTTAACTTATAAGCAACCAATTGACAACCGGGGCCGCCCCTGAGGCAGGGCAGGCAGACCCATAGCCCAGGGCCTCAAAATTTATGGGGCCTCAATTTTTTCAAGCCCATCATATTAAACATAGATCAAGTAGTGTTTGCATATAGAATATTTCAAGAAATGATATTCTTTTTTAAAAATTTATATTTTTGATTAGGGGTCTATTTTTATTTGTCTCAGACCTCCAAAATCTCGGGACCGACCCTGTTGACAACATACTCCCTCCGTCCCTTTTTATATGAGTTACTTTCACTAAAATGTACTATTCATTTATCTTGTTTTGACCATATTTTTTTAATAATATATAGATGTAAATATTAGCATATAAGATCTTGTTGTTTTGATGAGTATTCAAAATATTAAGTTTTTATAATTTTTACTAATAAACAATTAAATATATTAGTTATCAAAATTGTTCATTGACGTGCGTGCAGTGGTCAAACTAGGTCTTATATTTAGGGACTGATGAAGTATTTAATATTACAATCAACATTTTTAATCTTCGTAATTTTTTCAAAGGGATCTTATATTTAGGGACGGATGTAATATTTAGCAATAGAGATAGTGTTGTATATTAAATTGATCTTATCTACGTAGAGTTATATGTGGCTGTAAAGCATGGACATCGTGCACGACACGGACATCGACAATCAACATTGATAATAAATTAAAAAAATGATAATTACGTGTAATTATAAGTGTCAGTGTCTTGTATGTGTCCGACACCGATACATGTCCGACACGTATGGACACATGTCCGACACATACACGGCTAATATGAGGAGTATCCATATTTCATTGATCGGTGGTGCCATTGACTCGTGCCATTAAATGTTTATTAAATCCATCTGTCACATAAAGAAGAAAAATTTAAAGAAAAAGAATAAAAATAATATTAATAGATGTGACTTGATTATTTTTCTTTTATTTTTTAGATTTATGTATGTGTGCCCAAATATAATTAATTTGGGCTTGTGCCCATAGAAGAATTCCTCATGCTTACATGCTAAGAGTAGCCTCCCTCCGTTCTTTTTATAAAGAACACTTTGAAAAAATAATTTGGTCATTTTTATAAAAAAAAATTGACCAATTTTTAAATGTTTAATTTTATTTATGCTCTTATTTATTACGAGAGAGAATATTAGAAATAAGTAAATTAGTTGAATTAAGAGTAATTAAATAAGGATATAAATGAAATAAATTTAAATTTATAAGAATATTAAATGAAAATAATTAATTACAATGTGCTTCCTAGATCTGTGTAATTTTGTCCGGAGGGAGTGATTAGTTTGTTTTTATTCAATTGGTAAAACCCCGGTTGCCGCCGTGTGCCGCTGTGCCGGTGCCGGAGGTCCGGCGTTGACCCGAACATTGATCGGCCAGAACCACCACTTGATGAAATCTTTCACCGTGCACACGTTACGAATACGAATTTTACGAAATCCATTATTGGATTGAAAGTTTTTCGGCAGAATTACACTGGAGGTCCTTTATCTTATTTATTTGTAACGTTTTGGTCCTTTATCTTTTATTTGTAACATATAGGTCATTTATCTTTTAAAATGTGCACAAGTTTGTCCTTATCTTCATTTTTTGTCAAAAAAAAAAACGCTGATGTGTAATAAAAATGCTAAAATGGCAATGCTAAGTAGGATTATAAATAATAATCCTTTTTTAAAATGATTTTTAAAATAAGTAAAATTTATAAATGATATAAACTTTCAATCCATCAATAAATTTTTTAAAATTTATATTCGTTATAAAAATATCGAAGACTTGCGCACCGTGCATCATTTATTAAGTGGTGCATCTTAGAGAAACACAGAAAATAAAATTAATAAATGGTGCATCTTAGACAAACACGGAAAATAAAATCTACTCTCTCCTGACACATTTATAAGTAAATTTGATATTTTTGTTATATTGAAAAATGGATATAGACCACATACATAGACCACATACACCCATTTTTTTATTTTTTTTATTTCTACATCCATTTTTCAACGTAATAAAAAAGTCAAATTTGCTTAGGACGGAGTATTCAATGGTCAATTAATTCTTTGTCACATAAGTTTGAAGTTTCATGAAATCGTAATTAAATGAAACCATAATTTATTTTTTTTATAATAAATGAAACCATTATTAACACATGGCAGTCGTCACAACTTCTGTATTCATGTAATCACGACGCTGACGCATGCTAATTGTTACAGTAATATTCAATCACACAACAACCATTTTTGATTCCGTCAAAAAAAAAAATCTTAATTAGTAAAATGGTTCTTAAAGACATTTTAGGTTTCATATTAGTCCCTTAAAGAAAAAAAGATTCACTTTGGTCCCTTAACTATATGACTGTTAGTCACAATGGTCCATTCCGTAAGTTTTTAACGCAAAATGTATTAGGTGGACTAACATTACATTTGTTCCACCATAGATCTCAATAAATCTCTTAATTTAAGCCGTTTGATCTTATTGAAAAACAATAGCCATTAAATTTTGAATGTCCACCATATCTAACGGTGCACCATTACCAACTAATTTTCTTTTCTATTTCTTCATCTTCTTCCTTTACCTTGTTCTTCATTTTCATCATCATGTTCATAAATTCATCAAATAAATTTAGAAAAACACAAAAAACACATAAACAACAAAATGAAATGGATTCACTAGTGTCACTAGTGAATCCACTGTCACCTCCACTCTTCGAAATTAGGGAGATAGATTTTCTACATTAAAATTACACATAATATTTATGCAGTTTAATATCCTGACCGTTTGATTTAAACTATGCAACTGATATCGTTTTAAATGATTTTAGAACTGCACTAATAAAAAATGATATAAGAACGGTTTTAACTGTTGCAGGAGAATCCAGCTAGAAAACCATTCTCATTAGTATCTATGAGAACGGTTTTCCACTGTTGCATACAATTGACGAAAATTTATATACTACCACAACGGTTTACAAAAATTGTTGCCTTTAATATTCTATGAAAACCGTTTTTTACATCCAAAATTAAGGCGTTGCGGTAGGCCTAAAATGTTGTAGTGACAATATGTCTTAATTAAAATGCTCAATGAGTGAGTTGTCATAGACCTTAAAACGTGCTAGGCTGCCTTGTGTCATTGGCTTTAGTTGAGTCCAAAATATCTTTGGTCCATATAAACTAATAGTGTCTTAATTTAACCACTAGAACTATTGAAAAAAATAAATAAATGTAATCCGACTGCGTGTATGTGATGGAAAAGTGATTTATTTATTATAAAATAAAAAAGACATGCTAATATTAATTAACTTTTGAGTCTCCACTCTTTAAAATTAGGAAGATAGATTTTGTACAGTAAAATTACACGTAATTTTTATGCAGCTTAATATCTGATCGTTCGATTTAAACTATGCGACTGATATCGTTTTAAGTGACTTTATAATTGCATTAATATAAACTATCTGATCTATAATTAATTGACACGATTTAACACAATGTAATAACCGTGTGAAAGCCGACGACAACTAACCTCCATCAGGAAACTAGGCTTCAAAATATTATAAATAGAAGCAAATAATCTTGGTTATTGAACATCAAACCAAGGGAAAGGGATAGAGTATGTCTTCCCTCCATAATAAGAAGCGGGAACGCCCTTATGATTCGGAAGATGATCACCAACCAAACAATGAGGTACGACTAGGAGTACAACACAAAAAACAACAACCAACACGCACTCCTCTTTTCTCCATATCTCCGCACAGTGAAGGAGGAACCTCAAACTCCAATGTTACAACAAAACTTAGATCAACATCAAGTGAGTTTCAATATAATCTTTTATAATACTTATACATACCCTTATATCGATATTGAGATATGTTTCTCTTTATTTCTTAAAAAAAAAAAAAATTCAGTCAAAAAAGAAAACATCAATCTTCATCTAAATTTTAGGGGTGTTTTGGCTTTTATTTTGCTGGGTTGGAGGTGATGTAAATATGAAGATTAATTAAAATGAAGGTTGTTGATTGCTGGTTTGACTTTTTTATTAATTTTGAAGAGGGTTAAATGAGATTTTAGCCTTATTGAAAAAAGAAAAGAAAAGAGTTTTTAGTCTTTAGTCCTTAAAAATAAAAGTGTGATATTTTCATTTTTTTTTTTCCAAATTATTTCGGTCCCAACTATAATTAAAGAAGTCAATTTCGTCTCTATCACAAAATAAGTTTGTAAACAAGTCGATTTCGTTTTATTTTTCTTCTTTATTTATCATTGAAGCAACCACCATTTACATAGATATATCATTATAAATATATTAATCTATGGTACACTCTTTGTATATTTGTTTGTATATGTTATAGATCTTATTTAATTTTGTTTACCATAGTTATAGATCTTATTTAGATTTGCAAAGTGTTGTGATATAATGTTTCAAATTTTCAATGTTGAAATTAATATTATGGATCTTTTGAATAGTCTATCCGATTCTTAATATAAGATAAATTTTACTTCTTTAGATTCATTGAGAATGTAATATACATAATCTATAATATGAACTAAATACATTAGATTTTCAATGAATTTAAAAAGTAAGGTTTCTCGGACATGAGGGATGGCAGGAAAACCCAAACCCGATAGACACATCCGAACTCAAACCCAAGTCAACGGGCGAAACCCGAGTTGACTGGTTTGGGTTCGGGTGGCACCCGAATATATGGGTGTGGGTTTGGGTAGTGATGAAATACAAAAGCAAGTATTTTCGTTATATCGTATCCACAGGGACTAGTGTGATATCAATTGTAAATACACAAATTCCATGATTCTAAGTATGGGTTTGTTTCGATTTGGTTTCGTAACACAAAATTGCGATAAAAGTGCGTGATAAACTTTTGAGATAAAAACTTGTTGGAATTGGATTCCATCAAATCATTCACATGTATCAGTTAACTATTGATATATATATTTCATTTACAAATCAATATCGTCACGTATTACTCGTTGATCATATCCGTGTCCGGAATATGTCTTGAAATTTATTGTATCTATTAACTTTCCGATGTCTCGAATCATTAATCGATAAAATAGCATTAAGCTCTAATACTTTAAGTGACTATTAAAGCTCAAGATCTATGTCTAAACTTTGAATTTTAACAAGTGATTATCCTACCTTTGATTCAAATAACATATGTCTATATCATTTAAATCTTTTAATAAAAGCATGAAAACAAGGACATCACTAATATTGATTGATAAATAAAACACATATAGCAAAGTTAAACTAGATTCATGATCATAATTCAATTACATCCAATCCCAACAAAAGAGATTTAGCTATGAATAGCCATGATAAACTTACAAAAGAGTGAAGATGAGAAGGATTGAAAAACCATTGGGCTTGATTTCTCAAGTTGTGTGGAATCCACCTTCAAAACCTCACTAACAGGATATATCTATGAAAATAGTGTTTTTCTACCTGATATTAACTAACTTGATATTTTACAAAATGATCTGAAATGCTATTTATAGACTTCTGAAATAGGCCTATTCGCTACGCGAATCCGTGTTCGCTACGCGAAGAAGTTGCTTAGTTGAAGAGGTTTGCTGACACGTGTATTTAGCTGTGACTCATCCTTTGCTCGCTAAGTGTTCGCTGCAGCGAGCTTATTCGCTGCATGCTCGCTGGTGCTTCGCCAAGTACCCTGGACTCACTGCCTTTGTTCGCTGCATGCTCGCTGTAGCGAGTTTGTTCGCTGCAGGTTCGCTGGGTGTTCGCCAAGTACCCTGAACTCCCGGCCTTTGTTCGCTGCATGCTCGCTGCAGCGAATGCTTCAGAATTTTGTTTCTTTTCTTAGTATCAGCATGAACCTAACAAAATGGTTGGATTTGATAATTCTTGCACAATTTCTTAGTACATACTATATTTACATCAAAAGTGATTTATATTCCAAGGATTTGTTATCACAATTCATTCAATAAGTGCTTTTTAAACATGTATTTTAACCAATATTTAGCACTTATCAGGTAGTATCAAACCCACATCTGAAACTCATTCACCCACCCGTTTATATATTAAATTACCGATTTACCCCTATGTATTATGCTACATTTTGCATTTTATCAAATATAGTTCGGGTCGGGTTTGAGCAGATAATCAATTATGCGTGTTCTTGTTACGGGTTTCGGATTTGGGTGAAAAACCCGAACCCAGCGAGTGTGGGTGCGAGTTTCATTTTCCACCCGAACAACATTTGAGTTTGGATTTGGGTGACACCCGAATATATGAGTGTGGGTTTGGGCAGTATCAAACCCGTGTCCATGGCACCCATTGTCATCCCAAAATTATCACATGCATGCATATATATGGATTTTCTAACCATAAACATTTAATGAAATAAACATTACAGGGGAATTGGAGTATCCATTAAAGAGCGATATTAGTGTAACTCTGTTGGTGGAAAATGGAGAGTATAATCTGAAACTCACAAGTGTTCCAACTGACAACAAAATGACAAACCATGCACACACCGCAGCTATGTTGTTATCTCAAGGAGAACTTCTTTGCAAACTTGGACATAAATTGCTTTCTGATTTAGGAGCACACCATGAATCTAAGACTTATAGAATTTTGGACTTGTAATTGTCATGCTAAACAAGCACGTTGTTGTTTTATTTCAATCCTTTGTTTTTGAGGTTTCAAAATGTTTGTTAGGAAGTATCTTGCTTCTAATGGTTCAAATGAGATGCTTCTCCACCACTACACTATCTATATGTGGAGATCATTGTATTAATAAATTCTATTACCTTTTAACCCACTTGGTTTGGTCCGATGATATTGGCTTTCGTCCTGAGAGTGTGCTCCTTCTTAAGGTCTCAAGTTCGATCCTCTCTAAAAAATCTTTTATATTTAATTTTATATATAGAAAAGATATAAAATTGATCTTGCAATTATGGTCAAACAACCTAAAGAAGGGCTATAGTCTCAAACAATTCATTTGGCATTTGACATTTGTCTCAAACCAACCACCGATAATAATACTCCTTCCGTTTCAAATTACTTGACGTTTTAGAATTTTTTTTTTCAAATTACTTATCGTTTTGATAATTTAAGCTTATATTTTGTCTATTATACCCTCATGTAAATTCCAAATATTTAGAAGTAGTTGTTGAAACTGAAAATGATTTAATATATATTTGGAAAACTAAAGTTTTTTTTTGTACATAACATATTAATTTTTTTTGGTACATAACGTATTAAATTTATTGGAAAGAGAAAGTGTGTGCAAAAAACATATATTGGTGAATTAAAATAAGGGTATAATAGGAAAATAAGGTGCAAAAATACACTTTCTTAATTTCTTATTTTTTTCTCTAAAACGTCAAGTAATTTAAAAAAGAGGGAGTAAGAATTAAAATGAGAGCTACTCCAACAATTAATTATCCATTTGGCATTTCTCTCAATCTAACCACGGATAATAAGTCATGAATTTCCAAAGCCACAATTAGGGGTGTACATGGATTGGGCAAATTCAGTCGACCCGGTCAAAACCATCCAATCCAACCCAAAAAAGTGAGTTGGGTCGTGCAAGTGGGTGAATATGGATTTCAAAAACGAAAAACGCATAAAAAATATCGGATTTCGGATAAAACCGGACCCATTTTTTATGAAAATAAAAAAGATTGAATAATTTTTATAAACAAATATGATAATTAATCGCACTATTTTTAAAAAAAATAAAAAAAATTGAATAATTTTCATAAACAAATATGATAATTCATCGTTTAGTCATTTGATATTAAAAAAAGTAAAAGAAATCATTTGGATAACACACTATCCAACCTGTAAATTAATGGGTTTACATAAAAAATGGGTGATTATTTTTTATAGTGAAAAAACGTTACACTATCTTTAAAGAAAATAGAATGGTTGAGTTATTTTTATGAAAAAATATGATGATTTAACAATTAAATATTTAATATAAAAAATAGAAAAATAAATTGTGTAACCCACTATCCAACCCGCAAATTAGTGGGTTTACCCAACCCACCCAATGTTATAACGAGCGGTTATTTTACTAAACTCAATCCGGAGTACCCTACGTGGTTCGGATTTTGGTTTTGACCAAACCCAACCCAATCCGGCCCACGTACACCCCTAGCCACAACCACAACACATTAAAACGTGTTCTGCCCAAACAATGTCAAAATCATAAAATTAAAATAAACAAAATATTCATTTTTACCGTGCTTTTTTATAAGTTTCTTTCCACACGCTTAATGAGTTAATGATGTAAATGTGTAAAATCAATGTAATCAAGTGTTGGTCGTCACCAAAAGTCAAGAAAACTGTCACTGAATGTTGAAGGAATTTGAAAAGTCAAGAAAATATAAAGAGTGAACCTGCCCACGACCATGTGGAGCACACCAGGGCCGTGGTAGGCTAGTCAGAGAGCTACGGTCGCGACTGAGGCATTTGACAGTTTTTGTCTTTTCATTCCAGTTTTAGATTTCCATTATATATGTAATAAAAAAATTAATTTTTATTTCTTTAAAAATCCTATTATTTTAGAATATAATTTAATATATGAGAGTTTTTTAAAAGTTATTTTAAAAAAATTATCAACGACAATTTGTCTTATATATAATAGTTTTTTTCTCGTATGTAATGGTTTATTTATTTATTTTTTATATTAGGAACAACATGTCATCTACATTTTTCTTTTTGATTTACAATCTGTATCAAACCTATAAAACCTTATATATATTACACAATCTCCTATTAAGCTGCCATCTACATTGACTCTTCCTTACTGTGCAAGCCATTTATTGTGTATCACGCCATTGTATGTGTACCCATGTTTATGCATTCATACACTAACTAACCAATGTGGAATGGGTGGGATCTTGTCTGATATGTATAAAGTCTTCCATTTATAATATAATATAATATAATGTGAAAACTACAAATGGGTGAGATCTTGCCTGATGTGTATAGTCTTCCATTTATAATATAATAATATGAAAGCTTATACAAAAGTTTATACAATTTTTTTAAGTAGCTTAATCATTAGAAATTTCACTCTTAAGATGGATAAATAAGATGACCGAGATTCGAATCTCAACACCGTGCATATATAATGTAATGTTCTGCCAATTAAACTAAGTTCACGGAACAGTTTATACAATCTATTAACTGTTGAATTGATAGTTTATTTCATATCGATAATTTATATAAAATTTTATTAAAATATAAAATTACTTGATATTTTATTGATACTCATTAACTTAACGCCTTATGCGAGTTTATTGATCTATAAGATATCTTTTTTCGGTCTTTATTATAAGCAACCAATTGACAACATATTTAATATTACCATTAACTTTTTTAATCTTCGTAATTTTCTAAAAGGGATCTTAGATTTTGGGACGAATGTAATATTTAGCAGTAGAGATAGTATTGTGTTTATAACAAATTTTACCGTAATTAAATTAATCTGCTCTATGCAGAGTTATTGGTGGTTGTGAAGCACGAACACCACACATGACACGGACATCAACACGTCAACACTAATAATAATTTAAAAGAATGACATAATTAAATGTAATCATAAGTGTCGGTGTCTTGTTTGTGTCCAACACCAACAAACATGTGTCCGACACGGCTAATCTGAGGAGTATTTGTACTTCGGTGATTCATCGGTGGTGCCATTGACTAGTGCCATTAAATGTTTATTAAATCCATCCCCTTCTCCTTTCAAAGCAAAAGCCCAATTGCAAGCCATGGCCAGTACTCAAACAGTAGAAAATGAAACCCAGATGATGAATGATTGGTTAAATTCTATACAGACATTGCTAAAATCTGTAGACCACGATTACATTCAATCATGTAGCATTTCTATAGTTCCAGAAGAACTCAAAAACTCATCAAACGAAGATGCTTACATGCCAAGAGTGGTATCAATTGGACCAAGATTCAAAGGTAGCAGAGAAGATTTACTTCTCATGGAAGAAGTCAAATTACGTTCAATGTTATCTCTCTTACACCGCGCCGGAAAGGCAGGCGAACCCAAGACATACTTACAGAAATGCAGCAAAGCAATATGGAAAATAGATAAACAAGTTCGAGCTAGTTATGTTTCCAATATCAAACTTGAAAACACCGAACTCGCGAAAATTATGTTGGTTGATGGTTGTTTTTTGTTAGAGCTTATGATTGCGAAAGGAATGGATTCTCACCTACCAAGTCGTTTGAATCCGCCCGGTCCTGCACCGGAAGTACTAAAAGATGAAGATGTTTTGTCTGATCTAATGTTGCTGGAAAATCAAATACCTATTTTAGTACTTCATGAATTGTCTAAAATTCTTTTCCCGAATGTATTTGATCCAACAAGTAGGGAAGAGAGGGCGACCGTAATCAATAATCTTGTCTTGTCTGTCTTTTCCTACTCTCAGGTTTCGAATCCAGAAGCTCCTCATGTTCTTGATCTTGTTCATTTTTATGTTAATAGTAGGAAAAAAGTTGAGACTGAAAATGTTGAGAGTCCAGATAATCATGTAGTAGGCATTACTGAGAAGAATCGGAAGTTGAAGCTGAAATTGACGCGATGTACTTCAAGGCTCGTCGCTGCAGGGGTAAGTATCAAAGTTATTGAAGATAATAAACATAGGGGAATTTCTTGCTTTGGTTGGATGAGGAATTTTTTTGGTGGCGGATTTATAAAGCTTGGCAATATGCTTGTTGTGACTGATGAAATGGATAAACAAGTGGATGAGACAGCCGATGAAGAAACGAGGGGTTTTAATTTTGAATTTAAGTTTGAGAAGGGGAAACTCGAAATTGCAGAGCTACATATTACAAAAACAACGAAAGCAAAGTGGCGCAATGTAATTGCTTGGGAACATCATAAAAAGAATTGGAAGAGTTCTTCTTCTATGGCTTCTGGGTACGAGAGTGGTGATGAGAATCTGGTGAGTACGTCTAGTCCAAGCGGGAAATTTACTTTGTCTAGTTTGATTTTCGATGGTTTGATTTGTTGTGCGGACGATGTGAAGCTTCTGAAAGAGAAGAATATTATCGTTGATCATTTGAAGATGAACGATGAGGAGTTGGAAGAGTATTTTCATACAATGTCATTTGGAGTTGATCGCGCAATTGTTGATTCTAGTTATGTTAAAATGGTTGATGAATTGAACAATTATTCGAAGGCGTTTTTCGTGTTGAGGATCTTGAAAATTTTGTGGCATCTTTTCAAGTTTCGTCTAGAATGGCTAGTAAATTTTTTGAAACAAAACTATAACTTTGTTGCTGCATTGGTGGCTGTACTTAGTTTGGTTCAGACTGTTTATACAATCTTAGCCTATTATTTAAACAAATAATTCAGTTCTATTTTATGGGATTTATCTTTAATTTCTTGTATGCTTTCTGTGCTTTAGCTTGTTTGGAATGAAAATCCATTGTTCACTTGTTTAAACAATTTGAAATGTAACTTAATAAGTGATTTTCATTCTGTGTAAATTCTACTCGAACTGAATTTCTTCCTTATTATACAAAATTTAGAATATTACAATGTTCACCTTAAATGATTTGTTCATTCACTAACAAACTAATCCCATCCAAATGCATACAACCTAATACATATTTGTGCATGTAAATTTAATAAATATAGGTTTTGTTGTACAAATATGTTTATTACTGCTAGATCAGTAAATCATATCATATTTTACTTAATCAAATAATAAAATTTATTGATTAAATAGTAAAAACAAATTTGTGCATGTATAAGACTATCAGGGCAGCCGGCCTTGGCTCTGGACAACCAAGCCCACAACAATGGCCTACTCTGGGGAGAGAGCAGGTGATAGAAACAGGAGTTTGTGGAAGAAATGAATCAGGTTGTGCCTCGCGCAGATGGAAGTAGCTACACTCAAAGATTTTCTGACTTCTGATTTCAAGACATACTCAACAAATTACATATAGTCATATACACTAGTAATGAGGATGAGATGAATAACTCAATTGGTTGAACTAGATGAGTTAAGGTTAAAATGAGTTGGATTTTCAAAGTTTAAGTCCTAACAATATGTTAAAAAAATTAACATACTAACAATTTATCGTCACTCAAAACCACTTGGGTTGGTCTGATAGTATTGGTTTGAAACTTGGGAGTAGGATCCTCTTAAAGTTTCAGGTTCGATTCTCTCTATTATCAATTTAGGTGAGCTAATTTAGCTTCTTCAAAAACAAAAATTATCGTCACTCTATACACCAGTAGTCGTCACTCCTCTCAAAGTCGTTGACATGGTTAGTTGGACACCATTACTGATTTCTTATATTCATTTGCGCATTTTATTAATTTTTTTCTCTTTATAATCGGATTTGTTGTTGGTGTTAGAATAGAAAATATTATATTATTATTTGTTGAGAAAATATCTCTATAGTTAGGTTTGTTTATTCTTAACCCTATAATTAAGAGATTTAGTTTAGATTTAAATATATTCACTTGGTTATAAATACCAAGATAGTCATACTATTTTATTATATAAATAATATAAATAATGTAATTAGATCATTGTCAATAATATTTTATGTTGCTTATTATTTTCTCATATTCTTTCGCCTAAATACCTAAAATTCAACGGTTGGGATAAAATTACTTATGAATATTACCATACCAAACAACCCACCCACGATTACATTAGTTTGTTGTTTTTGCTTTTTAATAATTGAAGATTTCATGACAAATTTAGTCATTGACTTGGACAATTATAGAAAATACAGTCTCTCTTCATACAACGTGTAGAATCAGTCTGCTATGATCAAGATAGCAATTAATCTATAGAAATAATACTATAAAATTGGAGGATTTATTATACTGTACAGTACACATGTGAACTGGTGGTAACCGGTAAGATATTTGTAGTTCTTCTATTAAAATAGTATGAGCACAACTTCTTTCACTCTCATATATAAAAAAAATTTGTTTTTTAATTTCATTCAATAAATAATATATTGGCTTAAATGTAGTTTTGCGCCCCTATTTTGATTAAATCGGACTTTTACCCCCCCTGTTTTATAATTTTTTGAATTTTGCCCCTCTAAAATTTTGTTTTTGAGTCACAACTTCAAAGCTTCGCACACAACTCAATTTGGATCAATAATTCACCAAACGGATATCGAACTGACCGTAATCGAGTTATCGTTCCACAGATTCAAACCCCACTAAATTTGGAGTTACAAAAAGAGATTAATTACCGTTTTAGTGAAGGTATGTCCCCCAAAATTCTGCACAAAATCTGCTTTCGAGTTACAACTTCAAAGCTTCTCACACAACTCAATTTGGATCAATAATTCACCAAACGGATACCGAAATGACCATAATCGAGTTGGCTTTCCACAGAATCAAACCCCACTAAATTTGGAGTTACAAAGAGAGATTAATTACCGTTTTAGTGAAGGCCTGTCAAATTACTAATTTTGCAGAAATCTACTTATGACCTTCAAATTCAACATCGTCTACCAAACACATCGTAACTCCAAATTTGACGAAATTTAAATGACAACAAGGGTAATTTCGTTAGCTTTCCGGACATGTAAATACTATTGAAAAATGAGCTACAGGGTGAGAGACATGACAAAAATACCAGTAGTAGTTCCATACAATAATTGATTTGGACAGATCTTCACTAAAATGATAATTAATCTCTCTCTGTAACAGTTTATTAAATAACGTAAATCTTGACGGGTCTCAATAACATATCAAATGATTTTCAAAAAATTTTAAAAAAATTATGGATGATCTATACGATATAAAGTTTTAATCCAACAATGAATTTCGTATAATTCATATTCGGTAGATCACTTGTTCACGGTGGACCACTTGTGAAGGTGGTCCACCGTAACCTTAGCCTAAATATCTAATTAATGTTGTGTCAGCGGTTTTGGTAAAGAAGTTACTCGTATCATTAATTGATCTTCGATCTGATCTTAATTGTGTACTACAGAGTAGACCAAAGGTGAATATTTACCCAATAGTCTATCCACCAATCCATTTCCATTTAGCCAATAAAATTTGTACCTGTCCTTTTTTTTTTCTTGACAAAAGAAATTGGTACCGGCCTATCCATATATATGAAAAACATTACTATTGATCATATGATAGTTAACATTTGTCTTGCGGAAAATTTTAATATGATCAATATTATAAGTGGTCTATTTTTAACTACTTTATAAAAAATATTAAAATTTCAAGTATAAGTTAATATGGTTATTCTCATTTTTCTTTTTTCTAAAGGAAAAGTGATGGCGTTTTTATAAGTGTACCAAAATCGTTAAGTTAAAAAAAAAATTGAGTTTGTATCCTCTAGGGTTGTTCTAATTTCAACGAACAATTATATATATTAAACTTAGGTTTTTTAAAAAGTATGCAAAGAGCGTGGGTTTCAGATTGTCTTTGGATCAAGTTATCAATCAGAGAGTTACTCATTTCTAGTAACTCATTTAATCTCTTGTAAACGTTGTTAGAATAATAAATCAGAGAGTTACTCTCTCTTATGGACGTAGCTCTTTGTTTTTTGCTTGCTTGGTTTTTGCTAGCATTTAGGTTGTTAGAATCATTATTGATTGACTTGCTTAGTATTGATTGACCATTGCTATAGAATTTTTACTCCATTCTTGTTATTGTAATATGTGGGACTAAATGTCTCAATTTTGAAAAATTGGAGGACTAAATTATTAAAATCCCAAAATTAGAAATAGAGGACACCAAAATTATGAATTTGTTAAAATAGGGGAGCTAAAATTTCTTTTAAGCCTGTCAAAAAAAATGTTAGTTATATTTATGATCTTAACTGTTGATCAGAACAGGTAGATGGCCAACTGACAGTCCGTTGAGCAGGTGGTTGACGGCGGGTCGAGCAGCTGATCCACGGAGGGGGATTGTACTTGTAGGTACTCCGATGCCAAAGTCAGAAAGAACACTAAGATACTTATAGAGAGAAAGTAAATGAGTGAATGAATAGTGTTACCTTACTCTCCTGAATAGGAAAGCTTATATAGCCCCCAGCTTTGGGCCAAAGGTCCTCTTATTGAGCCTTATTGGATTGACCCCATAAGATGGACTGCTAAGATATTCCCCTTAGATGGTGAGAAGGGCAGTGATTTGCTCTTATCTTGGTAAAGAGGTTCCACCATGTTCTGCTGACATTGATGTGGTAGGACAAGCCATTATGGACCAGAGGGTATGGTGTTGGACTAATTCTAGTCTTGTCCAGAACAATTTATAATAAACTTAATTTATGATTCTAAAAAAAAACCCTTAATTTATGATTATAAAGTTATTTATAGTTCCAATCGCAGTTGCAGGTGATCGAACTGTGATACTCCCTACTAAATTCAGACCCAATCACCACTAAACCAATTGATAGTTTTAACCTTTTTTATCAAAGCGTCTTATATTTTGAACCGAAACTAATATTAATTATTTATTAATTATGAAAAAAAAATGAATGTTCCTTTCACACCAAGTTTCTATCTTTCTTTTCTTTCTTTGTTTAAAGAGGTAAACACTACTATAGTATATAAGATGTAAAAGGCTGTAGTGTGTAAAGAAGTAAATACATAAATTATTGACTCCACCCCAAAAAAGTCAGCAAAATAAATAAATAGCAGCAAATTTCTTACTCTTTCCACCATACACAATACAATGAGGAGTCTGTTCACCAATGGTAGGGATCGGGAAGAACATCCAAACAGAGGCCAGAATCATCATGACAATAGAAAAACCAAAAGAAGAAAAAGAAGAAGCAACAATGAATTTCAGAGTCAAGAAGATTCTCAAGACTCAGAAACTATTATTGGTACGTATAATATACTCCTATGCTTTCTTTGGAAAATAAATACACATGTTTTTTTCAAAGTCATAATTTCCTCTACAAAATGTTTTCAAATTGTATAAGAAACCAGATTACTCTGAAAATAGAGGTCTAATGTGGAGATCTAGCGCAGGTCCACGGCGGAGATCCGGCTGAAACGGGTGGTCCGTGGCTGTAGAAGCCACCACTTTTAATTTTTAAATAATTAAATTACTTTAGAGTAATAAAAAAATTATTATTTAGAAAATATCTAAAATTTGATATTTTTTTAAAAATTACCAAATTTTTACTTTAAACAGAAACACACTTTCAATAGTGCATTTTGATAGTTTTTTTTTTTTTTTTTATGGATACAAGCATTTTGATAGATTTGAGTAGGAGTATTTACATCTAAATGGATCTATCTATATAATAAAACTGTAAATTGATCTTAAAAAAATCTAGAAAGCACACAAAATTGAATTTTATTAGATGTGGTCCAATGTGCATTTGTTAAAACGGCTCAAATTAAATTTTAAGTTTTGTTTTTTTTTTCGAAGCCAAACAAAATCAAACTGCATACATAAATCCTAATTTTTTTTTATTAGTATGAGATATATTGCATCAAGTTCTTATTTTTTGGTTTTTAATTTTAAAAATAAACTTAATAGTTAAATTTAATCTATTTTTTTAAAGGAGTTAAATTTAAGTATATTATTTTACTAGCTCTCATCTTTGAAACTAAATTCGTCATTGTCATTTTTAATTGTTGAATTTTAGTATATTGCAAGTTATATATTTTTGTACTCAATTATAATTTGGGCATTCAAAAAACCAATCCAAATTAAATCACATTGAGTTGGATCGGATTTTTAGTGACAAATTCAAAATCAAACCGAACTACTTGTAATTTTTTTTGGAAAAAGTAATTTTTTGCCTCGCAATCGATTCAAACCGCAGCACAAACATCCATAGGTTTCAGCATAAAAGAGGACGAATTGAAAAATTACCTCAAGGTAGTTTGCTTTGGACCTCAAATTGTTTCCATCCAATAGATTAGGAGCGCAATGTGTGACTCCAAACAACTTCAACACCTAGCGTGGGTCTTGAGTTCAACTCCCACATTGTAATCCTCAGTGGTGAAGTCCTTCAATTGGATCTAGGATCCAAACTAGGCATGAGGGCGGATGTAGAAGTTGTTTGCATTTTCATATTGCTCAAATTCCCGAGTTATTGGATGTATAAATGTGTTTGGATACCCTAATCTTTGGACCTACTTTTTAATTGAGATCCTAATCACCTAGATGCTTGAATGTGTTAGACTTGTCATTACGATCTTGAATGAATCAAAATTATAAAGATATTTTTAAATGTTTCTTTTGTTAGTCAAGTAGATTAGATCTTCAAATGTATCTATTGTTAATTAGTTTGATCATGGAATCTATTTTTCGTTAATCAATTTACAATGACACCACCTCACAAATTTAGTACCATATTGTTAATTGCTAATAGTCTATCACCATTCACCAAACGGATTAAGATTTCCTCCAATTTGATTGTCACACTGTTTTAACTGGGAGCCATTAATTATAGATCGGAAGGTGCAGATTAATTCTGTTATTAAATCACTTAAAACTATCCCGATTGCACATTTTAGATCGACGGTCCTGATGTAAAACTGCACGAAAACTGTGTCAAAAGTTACTGCGTGGAATCCGTTGCATTCACCACAATCCTGGTTTTTGTTTGTCATATATGTATGGTTGGTCTATCTTCCTTAATTTACAAATGACATGTTTGTTTGCTTCACAGATCCTCCCTGTCCTCCATATGTTTTACCCTCCGATCATCATCAACCTATCCTCGATTTTGCTCCCGACGATGCAAAACTCCTCACAGAATTCGCCACTCGCCACCCTAGCTTCCTTCTTTCAGAACAGACACACTCCTCTGTCATGAGAAGAACAGCTTATGAATATTTCACTAGTTTCTTCAAATTTCTCCAATCTCAGTCTACCTTAGAGTTGTTAACAACATTAAAATCATCGGTTTCTGCACAACTTAATGTTATCAGGTTATATGGCTTCAAAGGTGAATGGCTTGATGAATTAGAACTTCGTCTCAGTCGTCAAATTCCACTCGACGAAGAGTTCCAAAAAATGACTGAACTTGAAGCTTCTTATTCCAAACATATTGCTGACATGGAGGAGGAATATGAATTGTTAACACAGAGATTAGTAGAATTGAGAGGTAAGTTTATGGCTGGGAAAGAAACTATAGATTATCTTTCTGATAGGAAGAAGAAAATTATGGATGATAGAGCAAGCTTAAATGTCCCTTTTACATTTTAAAATGGCACTGATGTAGCTGACTGCGTGGATGCGAAACCGGCTGACTACTGAGAATCTGAATTCTTATTTTGTATACCGATGTTTGTTCTTTAAGTTAAACATTTTCCTTGAGTTAATCATTATTATTATCGGATATTTTTCTCGGTGTTTCTGAGGTGTTTAAATAATAACTTAATTCGAATGTGTACTTTCTACATCTTTAAATTTCCATGGTTTTCTTTAGAGTAAATTAGGATTTGGATTTGACGCAGTAACTGTGTCACACTATTGATCTTAGGCGTCCGATTTGAGATCAACGGTCAAGATCCTTTTAAGTTGATTCGGTGAGAAATTAATCTGGACTGTCTGATCTCTAATTGATGGCTGGAATGAGAAATTAATCTGGACTGTCGAGTAACTACTATGATCGAAAGTCTAATATATCGATACTTAAAATTAAAAATCGTTTGAAACTTTAATGGCAAAACATGTGGCCTTCTGGAAATAGAAGTTTATGGCCTTCCTTGTCCCAAATGCTAAGCCCAAAATAGTGAATTGAACGATGACAATCTGATAAGATGTTTACAAAATGAATATGAAACTCGGATAATTTACTAGATAGTTAAAATTAATGGTAATGGCCAACAAATGTATATGAAAGTATTGGTGTGAATGAATGAACGTTGAAAAATTATATGATAACAAGTAGATACACTTGGTAGAATGGTTTAATAATAGTGTTTGTTATAAGCAAACAATTGTTATTTGGACGCACAATTTCTGACAATGTACTATCTAGAACTGTATAGAATCGGGTGTGGACATCGGTTCCAGGGTGTGACTGTGAGAACAAACACTCGAGGAGAAAGAAAATATAAAACTCGGAAACCGTATAAATATATGGTGTTTGTGTCTAGTCCCGTGTCTAGAAAACATTTCACTAGAACCATTAAGCAATAAGAAAAGTAAATATATGATCATTTATTTAATGTATAGTATCGAACAAATGTAGTATCGAACGACTTATGAAACAAGATTCTTCAACATGCCTTTAACACCAGAAAGAAATAATTAGCAAAGTGCAAAATATATAAGCCTTTTCTTCCCATGATCCCCTTTGGAAAAACATGGATCCTAACAACTAAAACAATAAATACATAACTTATACTAGACATATGAACCATCATCTAGGAAAAACCTCTGTCACAATATCTGTACCGCTAAATTGCGTAGAGGTTTGATGTTGATTTTCATAATTTTTGTGCTTGATCACTTGAGATGACCGCAATGGTGTTTTGTTAAAAGAACCGCTCGACTTTACAGATGAATTCCATCTGTATATTCCAGGCTCAGTTAATGCCTTCTCATTAAGATGAACTTGTTTTGAAAGCATTTGTAGTACTTGTTTCATGGTTGGTCTATGTTGAGCTGTTGATTGGGTGCAAAATAGAGCAACTACAAGGAACCGATACACCTCGTTCTCGTCATAGTCGGTTATTTCTGAATCAACGAGTTCTAGAAGCCGGTTTTCTTCTTTTAGCTTCCATGCCTGCACACATATCAGAATCGGTTTTGAAGGGCTACTAAGGTGAGATCCCAGCATGCAATAAATCAACATTATTCATACATAAGGATCGAGAAATTTACCCATTCGACCAGTACCAAAATATTGTCCCCAAATGCAGCTTTGCTACTACTTTTACCACTGATTATTTCAAGCATCAGAATCCCAAAACTGTATACATCTGCCTTCTTTGTAAGCTGTCTTAGAAGCGCATATTCTGGCGCAAGATATCCCCTGCTCAGATCAAACAAGTAACCAAGAATTCAACTAACTTACAAGTGGTAATCCAAAGGCAAAAATTTGGTACCAATCACTTATGTAGCACTGACACTTCAGATTAAAGACGTGTCAGGTGTCTGTCACGTGTCAGTATCTAACACCGGCACAACATTGGCACGTGTGGCTACATTTAATCACTTCTATGTTCTTAAACACTGGTACAACATTGGCACGTGTGTCAGTTACATGATTGTGTCTTGTGTTGGTGTGCTTAATTGCAGGTTACACAATATGGTATTGGTATATATTCATGTAAAACTATGCATCTATGCTTACATTGTTCCTGCAACTCGAGTGCTAACATGTGTGACATTGTCAGGAAAAAGTTTTGCAAGACCAAAATCACCAATTTTTGGATTGAAATTCTCATCTAACAATATATTGCTTGCTTTGATATCTCTATGAACAATGTTTGGCTGAGCCTCTTCGTGAAGAAAGCTTAGACCCGATGCTGTACCGCAGCAAATAGCAGCCCTCTTTGGCCAATCCAGACGAACACATTTACTCTTTGAACCTGTTAAAAAAAAGAGGAAAGCTTAACTATGAGGATAATAACCATTTTTAAAAATGGAAAAAAAAGTACACATTACCTAGCAAAGAACTTGCGAGGCTATTGTTCTCGAGAAACTCGTACACCAATATTCGATGATTACCCTCAACACAGAAGCCAATCAGTTTAACAAGATTTGGATGTTGTATATTTGCTATCGTATCAATTTCGGTCATAAATTCATGAGTTCCTTGTTTAGACTCAACAGAAAGAGACTTGATAGCAACTTGAGTACCATCCCTTAAAACACCCTGCATAAGACAAAGACGAACCTGTGTTAACTTATGAGTTTATCTACTAACAAACACTTGTGAAACCACTAGGTTTGATCTAGTGGTAAAGGGTTTGGGTAGTACGCTATAGGTCCTGGGTTCGATTCTCAGCTCATTGTAAACCAAAAACTAACAAACACTTGTGAGACTGTTTGGAATAACTTGTGAAAACAGCTTATAGTTTATATGAAAATATTTTGACTTTATTTTATCTTTTGATATAGAAATAGCTTATACATAAGCACTTATATAATAAGCACATATACTATAAGCCCTTAATTAAGTTGTTTAAGCAAAAGGGCCAAAAACAAAAAGGAAAAAAACCATTGGTTATGAATCATGATCCTCACCTTGTAGACAACTCCATAGCCTCCTCCACCAATTTTGCATGAAGGATGAAAATCTCCTGTAGCTGATCTCAATGAGCTATAGCTAAAGCTTTTAGTTTCCTTCACTGTCAATCACAGACACAAAACAGAACTTATCAAACAGTAAACATTTGAAAAGGTTCAAGAATGTAGTTTTAGGATGATAATGCACTAATTTCCACTATATGGAAGAAATTCACAAAAATACAAGTATATAACATTACATAACCAATAAATGGTTTAAATATAATATGGATAATGTTTGATAGTACAAAAAATTTATTACTTTTGTACAACAAATAGTTGAACTTGGGAGTACTAAGTTCAAGTTGTAACTTTTGATCTGCATTTAATTATTCTCAGCAACAGAAAGATCTTGGCATTGTAAACTTGGAATTTATCTAGTACACTTGGTCATGGTTTGACTTTTGACAATGAGAGAGAGAGAGAGAGTCAAAAAAGAAGAATTGTACCTATAATTTGTACTAGTAAATGAAGCCATAACATAAACATAAAGCATAAGAACAGAACAAACAAAATTTCTAGAAAATAGTTGAACTTGGAAGTACACTTGCATTGTAAACTTGGAATTTATGTAGTACACTTGGCCATGGTTTGACTTTTGACTATGGGAGAGAGATATATTTTTTGGTATTAACCCTCTCGCTCTCGGGAGAAGGGGTCCGGTATCCAGAGTTCGGTCACGGAGTTTGGAAAGTCTGACCAAGAATTGTTCCCATCAAGAATCAAATTTGGATTCTCCCGAACGGTTTGTTCTAGGAGGAATTCACTAACCACTTAAGCTGAATGTCTTGCTTAGAGGGAGAGAGATTGAGAGAGAGAGAGAGAGAGAGAGAGAGAGAGAGAGAGAGAGAATAAAAAAAAAGAAGAATTGTACCTATAATTGTACTAGGAAATGAAGTCATAGCATATCGTAAAACTCAAAAACAGAAGTACAGAACACAATTTCCAGTAAAAACAATTTCTTCATCATAAAGCAACCAACTCTCTATTGCTACAAATAGATACTCAATTTCAACTTTGTTAAAACATTTAACTAGAATTTAAACATGAAAACTACCTAAAAGAACATGATAGAAAAAGATAGATGAAAGGACACAAACAAAACAATAAATCATGACAATTACATATCGATGCAAACAAATTGATCAATAATGAAAATTTTAAATCCATATTCATTTTCTTTACCTTGTTCATGTGTGCCCTCAATAGGTTCACCCTTCCCTTTACACCAATTCAAAACACCAAAACAATTGCAAATCATGACTCCACTCTCCTATGCTACCATCAAATCTTCCAACCACATTTGTTTCACAAATTCATCACACATATCAACCAAAAACTAACCAACTTGAAAAACAATGAAGTAAATGAACCAAGTTAAAAACTTGGAAAACACCATATACACAATAAAGGGTAAATAAAAAATGGGTTTTTTCTCCTTCACAAATCCAAGATCCTACCAATTTGAAAAAAAGCTAAGATTTTTAGTATTAAAAAGATAAAAGAAACCAAACCCTTTAAAATTTATTAATGAAACCAGAATAAAAAGGTTGGAGGAAACGTGTGAATCCAAATAAAAAAGGAAAATAAATGAGAGGTGAAGGAAGCTATCAATGGAAAGGAGTGACAACAATAATCTAAGAGTAGTGTGTGTGTGGGGTAAAATATGAAAGTGACATGTTTTTTTCTTTTTCCGTGTGATTTTTTTTTCTTGTACTTTTCTTTGTTTCATAAAATGAACAATGGAATAGAAAAACATGACTGCGTCATGAAGTCATTGAATCAGTCGTCATGTAGACAAGAAAGAGTCATAATTTACGTGGGAAAAAAACAGACGAGAAAACACTTTTATTTATTCCTAGTACTAACAATTTTTTGTCTATGACAATAAACAATCTTCTTTTCACTTTTTTTAATTACAAAATTTAGAATTTTATAAGCAAATCAAATCATTCATTAGAATTATCTTCATTTTTAAATAATTTATTTTTTTATATAGTCTTAGAATTTCATTGTTAACATTTTTTGGGTTACTTTTTAAAATTTTGAAAATAGGGACCAATTTGCAATTTTTTAAAATTTAAAAGACCAAATTATAGGGATCAAAGGAATTTTTGAAAATTTATAGGGGTCAAATAAAAAAAAATTGAAACATGTGGAAGGAAGGAATTTCAAATTCCCTAACTTTTAAATATCATTTGAATAGGTGGATACACCTCAAGAGGAGCACACTCCCAGGTTCCAAGCCAATACCAATACACCAACCCAAGTTATGTTATTTTGAAACAAGTTTGGCAACAAAATACAATATAGTGAATAGTAATGAATCTTATAAGATCGTGCAATTTATTAATTATTCAGAATGGTTGTTTTCTTCTTTGTTGTCCCTTTTTTGGTACTTTGCTGCCCCATTTTAGTGATATTTGATTTGATACGGCGGGGTTAGGCTGAATAACTAACTAACTAAGGCAAGTGGTACAAAATCTTTAATTTTGATACTGCTCCCTTTCATTCATAACCTCATCTCGAGAGACATCTAGCTACTCCTCAATCAAGGTAGTAGATAATGTGGTTTTTAATGTGACCACCATGGCCCTTTCCCACTATATATGTTGTCATCGTCATTGTTAGTACAAATATTAATCAAAGTATCAAAATGTTAACAATTAAATTGACCGACCGTGAGATTAACTCAATTGACAGGACATTGTATTATATATGCAGGGGGTTGAGGTTCAAACTTCGGTCATCCTACTTATTCTAGTAGAATTTCTAGCCACTCAGCTATTTGACAAAAAAAAAAAGACAGATTTTATATAGTTCCATTGGTTTTGTTGTTTGTGTAATATTCAGCTGTGGAATTTTTTAGTATTCGTTGTTAAATTTTATGTTAAATCTAAACAAGTTGTTGTAATTATGATTATCATTACCATTTGCATTTTTTATGATAATCTCGGATGTTTTGAAGCCTAGTACTAGTAGCACATCGATTCAGATGTTTTGTTATAGCTTTTCCAAGATCGATTGATGCATGACTGATTAATTTCTTATTATTCTCTCTCTGTGATTTTATATTCTCTTTCTCCGTGTGAATACACAAAGAAACAATTTCGAGAAAGTGAGATCCATTAAGGTTGAGATTAAGTTGTTCAACCTATAGTCTAGATGAAAACCATAACTGTAGCAAGATCGCATTCATCTAGTTTGATTTCATCGACATAGTTTGCACGAACAACCGAATCTAATTCGAGCATAGCTTCCATGCAGTTAATTAAAACTTGCAATCGGAATTGATGATCAATTAAGAAGATAAACCATACAACGCCATTTGATCTCTTCCATTTACATTAGATCTCTTCTTCCCTTATATTAAGTACAGATGGAGACAATTTTCGGTATGTAAGCATTTTCATTCGATTTTTGAAGTTCGTCCGGAAAATGGTAGCACCTAACAATGCCATTTGTCTTTCTGTTTTCTCCTTCCACGACTTTCACAATTAAGAGATTCATTCTCTCACACTTTTTAAAGAAACTTGAGAAAGTGTATATGAAGTTCTCTTCACATGATAATATAATATGGCTTCCCCCCAATATGTAAGAATTAAATCTCTTAAGCCAACTATACAATCAGCTTAAGAAATAAATTAATGAGAAAAATGAAAAATGCAAGGAACAATAATGATAAATTAACAGATAACAATCTCAATTGCCAGTTTGTATGTCTGACTTTCCTTAGAATAAATAATTTATTTCAAAATTGAATAAAATGTTCATTGTGAGTCGGCATCACCGTAGTCTTTGAATATATCAAAATTATAAAAACGCCACTGTGTATATTTTATTTTTGAAGAATAATTCTAACACATTATATTTTATTGATTAAAATTTATTTTGGTCTCAATTTAAGCCAAAGAAAAACTCAGTATGGACTGACCCGACACCGGCATTGACACCAGAAGGATCGGACCTCTAATACCTAGAGAGAAGCACACTTCGAGGTCTCAAGCCTACACATCAGGTCAACTCTTGGGATTAGTTCCGTTAATATATTCATATTCATGAAAATTTTCCATTTTATAAGTGGAAGCTTAAATTAAATCTAACCTACATGTTTAAGATACAACTTGTCAAGTAAACTGTGAACCTTTAAAGCAAACTTAGTAAGTAACAATTGAACAAGTCCATCAATTGATAGTTCAAAATGTTCAGCACAATGAATCTTGTACTACAAACAAACTTATAACTTATAGCTATAAGGTTTCCTGGTACAAAGTCCATCAAACGTCTCAACTCTCAAGGTAGCCTCTCATTGTATCACAAGAATTTGTACTTCTATGCTACAAACTTTCTACCTTAGCACATTTACATGGAAAATAGTATCTCACCATATATCTGTGCTATTTGTTCCACCACATACAAATAAAATGCAAAAATGCATAACTAATCATGCCTTGACCAATATATGAGTGATGATGATTCCATAAACCATCTTCTAAGAATCACTTTCTTCAATCTCACTTCCATAAGATATGGAGTTATTATTTACACTAAGTTCAGAGCTAGCAGTGCTGCTTGTGGCATGCGGCGAATCAGAAAAACTCACTGTCTTGCTCTTTGATGAACTACTTGATCTCACACTGTACATAGACGAAGCTGGAATGCTCGTCACATGTGGCCGCATATTACCCTGAATGCTTCGTCTTATGTCCTGCATAAGAGAAATTATCGACGAATTGTAACTTGTTTACTATGAAACAGTGATAAATTAATTTCGCAGTCTATACATCATTAATTGTAGCACAGTGTATAATACTATGATGTTAATAGCGGTGCTATAGCGGGATAGCGTAGCAGCAGACCCCCTGTTATGAATGCAGAAGCAGAAAGGTAAAGAAAACAACTAACAACTAACTTTAGCCAAATATTTCTCTACTTTATTGATATGCCAATCATTACATTTATAGCTCAATCAAAAGGAATCTATTCAGTACATTCCCCTATATTTCCGGCATTTCTTAACGTTATCTAACAGCAAGGCTGAGTCACTATAGTAGAGAATCTTCTAGAGAAGTCATCACTTCTTCCTGCTTCCTTTCTTGAGTGATGCCACGACACATCCATTAAGCCACTTGGGCCTATTGCGTCTTCTATTGGGCCTTGAGGGAGGAGTGGACTCTCCTTTTTCTTCAGCAGCATCCCAATCAGAGCCCAACTCTTTTTGGTCCATGACATCCCCTTCTTCTTCTGGACCGACCATGTCCTCAAGGTCGAAGGCAGGGAATGTGTTTTGCAGCTCCTGATAATTTTCCCAGGTCGTATCTTCGGGCATCAGACCTTCCCATTGAATAAGGACTTCAAGCTGGTCATCATCCTTATTCTTTCGCCAATCCAGAATCACCATTGGCTTGATACAAGGTTGATTATCAATGGTATCAGAAGGTAGATCTAAGGATACTTCCACTTCTCCAAAGCATGGCTTCAACTGTGATACATGAAATACTGGATGAATTTTGCTATTCTTTGGCAGCTCAAGCTCAAGAGCGACATCCCCGACTGCTCGGATTAGTTTGAAAGGTCCATAATATTTCTTTGACAGTTTATGGATCCTTCTTCCCACCACAGAATTTTGTCGATAAGGCCTCAATTTCACAAATACCAGATCACCCACTTGAAATTTATGAGGAATACGTCTTTGATCAGCATACTCCTTCATAAGTTTTTTGAGCTTTCAGCAATTTACTCTTCAAAAGCTCTAAGATAGCTTCCCTATCATTCAACATTGCATCCACTGCTTGCAATTTTGAAGATCCAGGGATATAGTCAGCAAGTGCAGGAGGAGCTCTTCCATATACCACCTGATATGGTGAGAGCCCTGTTGAGGTATGAACAGCTGTATTATAATGCCACTCAGCCCAATGTAAAAATTGACCCCATTGTTTGGGCTTTTCATGCACAAAACACCTCAGATACTGCTGCAAAACTTTGTTAACAATCTCTGTTTGCCCATCACTTTGCGGGTGATATGCCGTGGACATACGCAGCTTGGTGCCACTAAGACGGAACAATTCCTGCCAGAAATTACTCAAGAATATAGGGTCTCGATCGGATACAATACTTCTAGGCATCCCATGAAGTTTGCAGACCATCTTTGCGAACAAGTCTGCTACTTTGGTTGCAGTGAAGTGAGTAGGCAAGGATCCAAAGTGAGCTGCCTTGGATAATCTATCCACAACAACTAGCACAGCAGTATGAGTTTGGAAGGAAGGGAGCCCCACTATAAAGTCAAGAGAAACGTCTTCCCAAACTCTAATTGGCACTGGTAAAGGATGTAATAGACCATAGGGTAGATGATTGGATGGTTTAATTTGCTGACAAACTGAACATGACTTGACAAATTGAACCACATCACCACGCATACCTTGCCAAAACACATTCTCCTGAAGCCGTCCATAAGTACGGTGAATTCCGCTATGACCTCCAATAACAGAAGAATGAAATTCCTCCAATAATGTCTGCTTAAGTGGTGAGTTTGGAGGAATAAATAATTTGCCTTTATAGAAGAGTAACCCATCTATGAAATCAAACTCCTTGTACTCTTCAGGTTTGTCCTGCACCTTGTTAAGTAGCTGTTGAAACTCAGGATCGTCCATTAGTTGTTGCTTAAAAGCCATAATGAAATCCAGATGAGGAATTGTAATGGCTAAGCATTGAACGCGAGAGAGAGCATCAGCAACGCGATTCTGAGGACCCGGCTTGTATACTATTTCATATGAATACCCCAACAGCTTAGCTAGATAAAATTGTTGTTCTGGAGTCTGTATAACCTGAGTAAGCAGCTCTCTTAAACTTCTTTGATCTGTATAGATGATAAATGTATTCCCCAACAGATACGTGCGCCATTTTTTGACAGCAGTGGTGATGGCGCAGAGTTCTCGCACATATGTAGAAGCTTGCAACATTTTAGGGCAGAATTGCTTGCTGAAGTAGCAGATTGGATGCCCATTCTGAATCAAAACTGCTCCCATTCCAGTCCCAGAAGCATCTGTTTCTAAAATAAACTTCTCCTCAAAATTAGGCAAGCGTAACACAGGTACCTCAGACATGGCTTGCTTGAGCGCCTTGAATGCTTGTGCAGCTTCCTCCGTCCAGATAAAAGCATCACGCTTAAGCAATTGTGTTAAAGGTGCAGCAATTGAAGCATAGTTACAGACAAACTTACGATAGAACCCAGTGAGCCCAAGGAATCCTCGAAGTTGCTTAACATTCTGCGGTGTTGGCCAATTCACCATTGCTTCAATTTTGGAGGGGTCAGGTCCTACCCCTTTGTCAGAAACCACATGTCCCAAATATTCAATAGAATTCTGAGCTATGAGACACTTAGATTGCTTCAAACAGAACTCATTTTCCAGCAGACATTGAAAAACGATTTCTAAATGTTTCACATGGCTTTCTAAGGATGGACTATAAACGAGGATGTCGTCAAAGAAAACAATCACGAATTGACGAAGATAGGGTGCAAATATGAGATTCATAGTGGATTGAAATGTGGAAGGAGCATTGCATAGTCCAAAGGGCATTACCAGAAACTCGTAATGGCCTTGGTGAGTCCGAAATGCTGTCTTGTGAATATCTTCCTGAGCCATGCGTATCTGATGGTATCCGGCGCGTAAATCTAGCTTTGAAAACCACTGAGTACCATAGAGTTCATCCAAGAGTTCATCAATTGCCGGAATAGGAAATCGATCTTTGCTAGTTATTGCATTTAAGGCACGGTAATCAACACAAAATCTCCATGTACCGTCCTTCTTGCGTACCAGCAGCACAGGTGATGAAAAAGAGCTAGAACTTGGACGAATAAGGCCATTAGCAAGCATCTCTTTAATTTGGACCTCAATTTCTCGTTTCTGAAAGTGTGGGTACCGATAGGGGCGCACATTGACAGGATTGGTATTTGGGAGTAGTGGAATTTTATGGTCTACTGGCCTTTGTGGTGGTAGGTGGGTGGGTGTTTGGAAAAGTGTTTGAAATTTCTGTAGGAGATCAGTGATTCGTGGGTCGAGGTGTGATGGTTCAGTTGGAGGGTTTTCTGGTTGAATGAGGGATAGGTGGAAGAAAGTATCGATCGCATTAGTGGAGAGAAGGCGTTGAAGCTGGTGAATGTTGGCTTCTTCTGGTCTTGCTTTTGGTACCCCTTTCAGATTAACTTGCTCCCCATCTTTACAAAAACTCATAGTTAACTGGTCATAGTCCGTAACGATTGGGCCTAAAGTCTTAAGCCATTGGACTCCCAAAACTAATTCAGCCCCACTAATTGGTAACACAAAGAAATCCACAGTAAAGAGATGCGAACCTAGTAAGAGGGGGGTCTGTGGACAAATGTGAGTGCACTGTAATTCTTCACCATTACCCACGAGGACACGAAACGAATGGGCTGGTTCGGTTCGCAGGCCCAACTGTCGCGCTACTCTATCCTGAAGGAAGTTATGGGTACTTCCACTATCAATGAGGATAGCAACTGGACTGCTTTGGATCTGGCCCATGACCCGAAGAGTTTGAGGAATGGAATGGCCCATCAAGGCGTGTAAGCTGATCTGTGCCGGGTTAGGATCCACACCCGGATCCGTAGCAACCACCTCTACTATAGGTGGATCTGGACTTGAGCTCTCAAGATGGAATGAAGATGCGTCCTCTTGAGGTTCATCGGGTTCCACAATTAGCAAATGAAACAACCGTTTACAACGATGGCCACGTTGATACCGTTCATCGCAGTTGTAGCACAAGCCTTTCTCACGGCGAGCTTGTAACTCGTCTGGCGACAAACGTTTCACTGCCGGTGAAGGTTTTGGTGGAACGACAGACATGGTGGGTTTGAATGACGGTGTATTGCTCGCCGAAGACGACGGTAAGTGATGTTTCGACGTCGCTGGGGAACGATCGGTGAACTTCTCTTCCTGTAACTTGGCGAGGCTAAAAGCTTGGGTCAAGGAAACCGGTTGAAAGGCCAGCACCTCTCGACGGATAGCCGGTTTGAGTCCTGAAACAAAACAGCTCAAGTAACACTGTGGGGAAAGGCCAACGATTCGATTTGCCAAAGCTTCGAACTGGGTTTGGTATTCTTTCACCGTCGTAGTCTGAGAGAGCTTGAACAAGGCACCTTTAGGGTCGTCATACTGAGACGGAGCAAAGCGAACCTCTAAGGCGTGAAGGAACGTGGTCCATGTCAGCAATTGACCATTTTGATGCATCCATTGGAACCACGTGAGAGCTTCGCCTTCCATGTAGAAGGAGGCCAAACGGAGACGCTGGTCTTCCGGTGTCAAGTGGTAGTCAAAAAATTGAGTGACCTTGAAGATCCATCCAAGAGGATCAGATCCATCAAAGCGAGGAATATCCAGTTTGATGGAAGTGGTGGGAATCGGCGCCGGATCTGGGTAAGGAAGGCGTGGTGGTGGAAACCCAGGAGGACCCATACGAGCGCGAAGGTTGGTAACATCGGTGGCTAAAGCGTTAATATTGGTGGAGATATTGGTTTGAAAGGTTTGTTGAGACTGGAGAAGGTTATTAATGGAGGCAGCAAGCTCCTCGATGGAGGGAGTTGAGGCCATTGCAATGAAAGCACCAAGTTGTTATGAATGCAGAAGCAGAAAGGTAAAGAAAACAACTAACAACTAACTTTAGCCAAATATTTCTCTACTTTATTGATATGCCAATCATTACATTTATAGCTCAATCAAAAGGAATCTATTCAGTACATTCCCCTATATTTCCGGCATTTCTTAACGTTATCTAACAGCAAGGCTGAGTCACTATAGTAGAGAATCTTCTAGAGAAGTCATCACTTCTTCCTGCTTCCTTTCTTGAGTGATGCCACGACACATCCATTAAGCCACTTGGGCCTATTGCGTCTTCTATTGGGCCTTGAGGGAGGAGTGGACTCTCCTTTTTCTTCAGCAGCATCCCAATCAGAGCCCAACTCTTTTTGGTCCATGACACCCCCACCCCGCTATGCTCCACTTTCCGCTATTTAGAGAAGCAGAAATAGCGGCCGCTTTTTACTGGTGAATAGCATTTTCGTAGCGGATCTATAGCGGTACCTAGCCGCTTTTGCCTTTTGGGGGAAAAATTGATGAGAACCCTAATTTTGGAAATAAATCATAAAGTTAGGAGTATTTTGAGATTTTACGCACCCCTTTGGTGCCCTAAGTTCTCATATCACTTGATACTTATCTATGTGCACCATTTCAACGCTTCTCAAATACTTCAATGCTCTTCTCCTCTTCTCCTTCAACACTCTCCTTTCTTATTGTTGTGGAGCTTAGAAGTGAAGATGAGGCATACGCAGATGTGGAAAGCATGATTTTAGATTAATTGCTTGTCATTTTATTTACTTTTATAACTTTCTTATGCTTTATTTTAATGGGATGTCATTTTGAGTACTTCTAAATTAAACATAAAATGTACTTCAAAATTGCATCCCATTAATCTCAAATAGCGGCGCGCTAAGATGTTAATAACGGCACTACAGCAGGATAGCATAGCAGCAGACCCCCACCCCGCTATGCTATAGGTCCGTTTTCCGCTATTTAGAGAAGCGGAAATAGCGGCCGCGATTTACTGGTGAATAGCATTTTCGTAGCGGTGGCGTAGTGGATCTGTAGCGGTATCTGGCCGATTTTGCCCTAAAATAAAGCATAAGCAAGTTCTAAAAGTAAATAAAATGACAAGCCATTAATCTAAAATCATGCTTCCACACCTGCATCTGCCTCATCTTCACTTCTAAGCTCCACCGCATTTAGAAAGGAGAGCGTAGAAGGAGAAGAGCGTTGAAGTAATTGAGAAGCGTTGAAACGGCGCACAGAGAAAAGTATCAAGTGATATTGAGAACTTAGGGCACCAAAGGGGTGCGGGCCCAAAATACCCCTAACTTTATGATTTATTTCCAAAATTAGGGTTCTCATCAATTTTTTCCCCCAAAAAGCAAAAGCAGCCAGATACCACTACATATCCGCTACGCCACCGCTATGAAACGCTATTCACCTGCAAATCGCGGCCGCTATTTTTGCTTCTCTAAATAGCGGAAAACGGACCTGTAGCATAGCGGGGAGGGGGTCTGCCGCTACGCTATCCCGCTATAGTGCCGTTATTAACATCATAGCGCGCCGCTATTTGAGATTAACAACATAGGTGTATAAAACTAAAATCTAGTTAAAAAAAACTAAAATTTAGTTCAAAATACTCAACAATCTATTGGAAGTTGGAATTCAATACAAATAAATGTACTGCATATTTATATTCATATATGTATACCTTACTACTATTCAATCTTTTACTCATTATAGTGCATGACTAAATGAATATTAGAGGACAAATAGGAACATAGGAATATAGAGCATTGAAATAATTCATGAAGTTATTAGCCTTTTACTTCAAGGAAGAATACTAAGTTTAAGCATATGTAAAAAATAATATTTGTAACCCTATTACACTTTAAAACTACAAAATCATTGGTGTTGTAGATGACAAAATATATGTAAGGGAGTTATGAACATACCATATGCCTCATTGCCATATCTAAAGACTTCTTTGAAAGCGTAGTTCCGAATCCAGAGCTACCAGTTGAAGATTTTCCATAAGAGTTGTTGTTGGCAGAAGGGTCATCATGCTTTGGAGGTGCAAGTTTTCTCATGTTCACAACTCTTTCGACCATTTTCGTCCCGATTACAACAGGACTTTCTTCATCACTATCGGTGAAACGGGCTCTACTCAAAGCATGCATGGAGCTATGATTATTGTGAGGAAGCCCTGTTGAAGCGCGTCCTTTTGAAGGTGTGGTTGATGACCTTCTAGATTTTGCATTGCTAGTGGCCTCAACAGAAGCTGATCTCGGATTTGGTACTCCAGGCCTATTTCTAGTGACTGAAGCCGGTCTTTCCGGCAATGATGTTTTCAAATTCGGAGGAGCGTCGTGAGTAAAGCCAGGCATTTGCGAGGGTTCCCAAGGTCTAGATTTTACTGCTGGAGAGATACCACGTGATTGCACTGGATTCTTAGCAACAACAGGGCGTGCTTTTGATGCTGATGAAGGTCGAGTGGGAGGAGCAGATACCCCAAACGTCCTCGATGGAGTTGATGACCGAAGATTCGGAGTTGCTGATCTTTGACTTGACTTAGGAGCTGTCACGGAAGGCCTTGAAGTAGGCGTGGAGGCCCTAGAAGTGGACCTAGTAGGAGTTGACGATCTCACCGGTGGAGCTGTCGATTTCGTAGAAGTTAACGTGGATCGCGAGGTAGGCGTAGACGGTCTAGATGATTTGGTTGTTGAAGGTAATGTTGGCCTTCCAGATGGTGTTGAAGATCTTGAAGTAGCTGGAGATGGACCCCGTGACGATGAAATTCTCTTACCACCATTACCTGGCATTGTTGTATGATTCTTAGAACCTACATTGCTTCTTGAATTAGGTTCTGTTTGGATATTAGATACCTGCAAACACATAATACATCATCAGAAGAAAGGTGAATGTGTTGAATTAATATGAAACGGAACGAGTATTAAAATTTAAAATGTATGTTGTATCCTTAAAAAACACTTAATATGAGACGGAGCGAGTCGAAATACTTCTTGCAGTGGAGGTTGTGTTTTTAATAAAATTTTGCTGATTCAAAAAAAAAAGAAGAGACGGAGCGAGTTTTTTAAATAGTTCTTAGTTCTTACCCGTAGTTTTAAAGCTGTTGGACGAGAATTGCGAGTCTCCGTTTCACTCTTCAATGATATTTGTGACTCCTTGTCTAAAGTAGGAAAAAGCGGCGCATCAGGTGGAGTAAGAAGCCTGATAACAGAAAACTCGTGTCAGTATGAAGGAAAAAGTTCTAATGAACAAAACTTGCAATACAAATTATAGAAGCAGAAACTGAGAATGAGGTAAAATACATGTTATATAACTATAATGCTTGCTTATGTGTGTATTATGCTAATGTGATAGTTTGCATATGAAATCAACCATAATAAATATTAAGGTGGTTACAGATTCTTTTCTCTAGGTATGATATTAGTCTCAGAAAAGGAAGTTACATGAAAAGTTAAGGTTGATGTTAATTTATGTCATTTGCAGAAAATACTCAGCACCATAATTAACATGGACTTTAAAAAGGGAAATTGAATGTTCCATTGATTGAAAGTGAATATGATTAATTAAGATATAAATACTAGTATTTGAGAAGTGATTTAGTTATTAATCATTTATCACTAGATGTAAAGCTTCAATTGTCATTGTCAAAATTTCAAAATACTTTTCAGCTAAAGAAGGTATCTCAAATGGGGACCGCTCAAAAACAACTATCATGCAAGCTTGAGGATCTCATTGGTATTAAAGACAAATTTGTTTTCATTCTTTATGGAAACTTTTGATTACAATTACAAAGTTTTTTTTTTTTGACGAAGTTAGCACCCATTTTCGTTCTTCACAAGTTTCAAACGGGACAGTTTAGTCTCCTACGAAATAAAACCCAAATTAGTCCCTGAAATTTTCATATTAGGGACAAATTAGTCCCTCTGTTATAACGAATCGGGGACTAGTTTGTCCTCGATATGAAAATGTCAGAGACTAATTTAGGTTTTATTTTTATTGGAACTGAATTGTCCCGTCAGAAAATTGTGAGGGATAAAAATGAGTGTTCACTTTGTGCCAAAAAAAAAAACTGAGTCTTCAATGTAAAGAGTTTTTAAAATGAAAATCAATCATAAGTTCATAACCACTTTTAAAGTCACAAAATATGATTTGATTGTGATGTTCCGAGAGTGTCTGTGCATGAAAATCAAACTCTTCTAATACAAATCTTTAAATCATGAAACTATTTGAAAACAAAGAGAAAGTTTTGTAATTAACATTGAAAATCAAAAATAAAAACCAAAAACCATTTTCATACCATTCAATTAGAATTCCCTTTTGAACCCAAATGATTTACAAGATCTATATAATTACAAAGCCAAATCACACGCTCATCAACAATTAAAAGTTGCAGTTAATCCAAAATTACCATTCATAATCAGATTTATCATTTTCTGAATTCAAGAACTCTTCAACCACAGTCTTCTTTGGTGAATTTGATGATACCATCTTGGAAATCATAGAGTTCTCATGATTAGATTCTGTAGTGAAAAACATAACACACCATCATTAATTACCACAAAATAACAAAAACCACTCAAAAATGATAGTGAAAAACTTGGTAGCGAGGACCACCATTCCTCGAATCAGATTAAACTGACGGTGAAAGCAAGAAAAAAAATGAGAAGAAGAAAAACAAAACATACCCAAATTTGAAAAATCAAGTTCATCAGAGTTTTCAAGAAGGAGAAGATTGTTCTTTTCATTCTCTTTCTCTCTCCTCCTCATCTCAAGAAACAAAGCAAGTTCTTCATCTCTTTCCTTCATCACCATCAACTCAGCTTCTCTAAAGTAGAAAATCAACAAAAAAAAATTAAAAAAAATCAAAACTTTGATCACCCCTTTAAGCAAAAACAAAGCATCAATCACTAAAGTTGCAATCTTTCAATAAAAAAAATGAAGATTTGAATCATAAAATGTGACAAAAAGAAAGATTCTACAAAAGGGTATTGTTGAAATCATTCAACAAGGATCTAATTACCGTAATTGAGTAAAAATGTGAAGAAATAAATAATGGGGTGAATGAAAAATTGGTTCTAATGAACTAAGAAGTATGATAGTGTTGAATAGAGAGGTGAATCATAAAGTAGAGAAGGTGTTTTTGTTTTCGATATGTTTGAGGATTGATGATTGAGGAATTGGTTTGAAAAGGTTAGAAAGAAGCTGCAAGTTTGTCTTGTTGGCATTCAAACGTTTGAAACGGAAGACAGGAAACAGAATTAAAAAAGAATAAAATATTTATAAGAAACAAGAGATTTGAATTCATTGCCAAAAAAAAAAAAAAAAGATTTTTGAATTCAATTCTTGCGGTTTATTTATTTCTTTTGCTGACACAAATAATTATTATTGACTTCTCTTATCTTTTTCTTCAACAGGAATTAATGACTTTTCTTTTTGTTTTTTTACACAAATGACTTTTCTTAAAATAAAATATGTTAACTTTATTAATTCCTAAAATAAAATATTTTAACTTTAATAATTTTTTAAAAATTTAAGAAAGTAGTCAATTTTTATTTTTTATCAGAAAATTTAGGATGAGGGTTTGAACTCGAAACATCTTATATTCAGCATCTATTTTTTTGGTCATGCAAAATAGTTAGGCCCGTCCGTTATAGGATGCAGGGTGAGCGACGTTATGGGTCTCAAAATCTTGAGGTCCTATAATAATAGTTATATATTATTAATATTTATATAATATCAGATGTACTCAATAAATTAATTTCGATGCCTTATAATAATAGTTATACATTACCAATGTTCATAAAATATCATGTGTTTAGTAAAAAAATAATACCATAATAAGGAAGAAAAAAATTTATATGTTTCATATGTTTGGCCAGAAATTGAACATATGACCACATGTTTAAGGTGACCAAGACCCTTACTTTAGACCAATTCATTAATGATGTTTTTTATGTTACCTATAATTTAAACAGAGGATGACTTTTTTAAAAAAAAAATTACATTTTTTTATTAGGAGTCTATTTTTAATATTTAAACCGGGCCTCCGATATTCATGACTGGCCCTATAACAGTGCCTCTAGGGCATTTATTAAACATACTAAAAATGAAAATAAAAAATAAAATTAATATTCAAAAAATAATTTTTTACACTTTTAAGATATTGAATGCATTCGTCAAAAATTAAAAAAGATATTGAATGAATAATTCTCAAAATAAAATTTCCTTATTAACTAGTTTAAATACTTGTACATTCGCACGGGTCATTGATTTTTATTCGATAAGTAGAAAATTTATTTAGAATAAAATATTTAAAAATTTGTTATATAATATTGTTAAAATATAAGTGAAAATATTGTGCTATTTTTTGTAAAACTTATTAAATGAATAAATTTGATTATAGTTATCAATGATAAATTATCCAATTTTTTATGTATCATTCACAAATAATAGTCCCGTGTATAATTTTTAATAAAAAAATAGAAATTTGATTATGAATATTTAGGATAATTTAGTAAATTTGATAGTAATTAACTTTATTGTATTATTATTATTAATAGTTAATAGTATATTGTTTTTTTTTTTAAGAAAAATAATGTTTATGTTTCTATTTCTTTTTGTTTTTTAAGGATGTTTCTATTTCTATATTCTTAATTTTATGCATATTCATCTTATTTTTTTCTATAATTTTTTTATGGAATATTTTATTATCTTTTTTCTTTTAATAGATTATTCAGTTGATCGTATTAATTTGTTTTGTTACTATTTTTATGAGTATAGATTGTTCTGTTTTGTTCCAACTTTTAATCTATAATCTATTTTGTTTATATTTTTAAGCGTATCATCTTCTTTTTTTTGTATTTATTTTATATTTTTTCTATATATTTGTTATTTATTTTTTATAGTGAAATTACAGTGAATGATATAAAACTTGCAACGTGGTTAAAACTAATAAGGATAAATTAGTAACTTTAGTGGTAATCGATTTTAATATATTAGTAATTAGTAATAGATATTATTAACTAGTGCCCGAGTCACGTAGCATTTCCTTTTTTTATCATTAGTGTCTAATAGTTTGTAGATGTGATTAAAATTACTAATGATTTATGAGTTAAAGTGTGAGCTTATTAAGGATGCGAAGATAAGGAGATCATTTTCAAATCACTTACTAATATAATTGGTCTTATGCCAACAATTTGTACATGTGGTTGACTCGATTTTGATTTTCTATGTTTGATCTTCCTCAATTCCTCAATTCATTAGTGTCTAATAGTTTGTAAGTGCATTTATGTGTGTCGTAAAAACGAAAATATCATAAAATTTTACCTAAATGTAAAAAATATAAAAAATTATGACTTTAGTGAATTCATATTTGTGGTTGACTTTATTAATCAACTATGTTGCCTATTTGTAGATTTTTTTTAATGGTAGAATTTTTTTGGTGCAAACATGTTTCAATGGTGGAAATAATCATCAACATACTTGATATGTTCAATCATGAGAGAATGACTTAATTGCATATTTGATCTCTTGTGATTATTTTAGGTTTTATTTGGTCATTTACATTTAAAAAATTTAAATTGGTCTCTTACGTTACTGTATCAACATAAGATTTTTCTGGGAATCTTAAACCGGTGTCCAACAATTCAACAAACAAGTTCAAAAATTACTACTCCCGAAGAACTTGTATAGTATGTAACGTGTCAAGAAGTTACAAATAATAACATCACCACAAAATCAAAATGGACACCAAAAACACACTTGCTAAATGATGAGTTGCTTGAAATTGATGTATGTAAACAACACAACAACAACAACAACAAAAATCAATTTGCTTTCCTCGCATTTGTTGATGTGTCAATTAGGATGTCTTGTGTACTTTCAACAAAACGTTTTAATTCTGTTTCTAAGATTTGTCATGTGAAAGATAACGTGTCACTCAGCAACGTTGACTCTGTTAACTAATTGAGAATGACAGAATGACTAATTTTGATTGACAGTTTAAAAACTAAGAGACTAATGTAAAATTTGTTAATTTGAAGAAGTAAGTTGCCAATTTTACAAAATTCAAAGACCAAATTGGATGTGAAATGATTTAAGCGATCCTATTAAGAGATTTGAACTACTTAAACAAATATTTTAAATGAACTTAAATTAAATTTTAGTTCAAATTTATTCATCACTTTCTCTAATTTTCTTCCTCCCTCTTTTTTCTCTACAAACCAAACACACCATCAATCTCTTGCCGATAAAAAATTCAACTTAATGAGAGAATTTACTTTGCGTCTGTTTGGTTTGGCTTCTGAGAAGCTCAAACGCGAGTCTACCACTTCGAAACGTGATTCTAGCAATTTTCGACTTGTTTGGCTCAAAGGAAACTTGACTCTCTTCCACGCGATTTAGCAACAAGACG